>NC_091962.1:10247384-10297384 GCF_031021105.1 Erythrolamprus reginae | reverse complement strand
GAGAAGAGAGACAAAGAGAGAGAATAAGAGTGAAAGAGAGAAAGAGAAAGAGAGAGAGAGAAAGTGAGAGAGAGAAAGAAAGCGAGAGAAAGAGAGAGAGAGAGAAAGCAAGAAAAAGAGAGAGAGAAAGAAAGAGGGAGAGAAAAAGAGAGAGAGAAAGAGAAAATGAGAGAGAGAGAGAGAGAGAGTGAGGCCGAGAAGAAGATAAAGAGATAGAGAGAAGAAGAGAGAGAGAGAGGTGAGAGAGAGAGAAAGAGAGAGGAGAGAAAGAGAGAAGAAGAGAGAGTAGAGAGAGAGAAAGAAAGATTGGAGAGAGAAAGAGAGAGAGAGAAAGAGAAACATAGAGGAGAGAGAGAGAGAGAGTAAAAGAAAGAGAGAGAGAGAGAGAAGAAGAGAGAGAGAGAAAGCTCACCTGCTGCTGTCGCCAGGGAAGCTCCAGCCTCGCGGGGCGCTGCAGCTGCCGGAAAACTTAAAAGGCACAAAAAAGGAAGCTCAGCTTCCGGTCTCACAACTTTTTGCTTTTCACAAAAGTTGCGAGACCAGAAGCTGAGCTTCTTTCTTCACGGCACACCTGATCATGTCTCGCGGCACACCGGTTGAGTGATGGTGTTTGGGGAAAAACTGTTCTTGTGTCTAGTTGTCTTGGTGTGCAGTGCTCTGCAGCGACAATTTGATTTTTTTTGTTTAGATATTAATAAATAGAGCAACTTATTCCATTCTCAGGAACCAACCCATTTCAAAACGTTACCAAGTTAACAACTGAAGTGATTCTCTTAAGAATTGTGGCTAGAACAATTGTAAAGCATTCACACCAAAGACAAATCCCTTGTGTGTCCAATCATGTGTGTCCAATCACACTTGGCCAATAAAATTTCTATTCTATGCTATCATTTCCTATTCTACTCTACCCTACCCTACTCTCTATTCTATTCTGTTTATTCTATTATGTATTCTGTTATCTACTTATTTTATTCTATTTTGTTCTAAAATGGGGCGAAACTCACTTCACAAATGTTTTCACTTAGCAACATAAGTATAAAGAGAAGATAAGTAAGATTTTCAGTTGTGGGGTGTGTGGGTGTCACGTGACCCCCTTTTGCATTCTGATAGGCCGGGCATGCTGACGGGGGAATTCTGGGAATTGAAGTCTATCTGCTTTCTTTCGACAGGTTGGGGACAAGTTGCCCAGCGTGGAAGTCTACGAAGGAGACCCTTCCAACAAAGTGAGGCTGTCCAGCCTCTTCAAGGGGAAAAAGGGCATTCTTTTCGGGGTGCCTGGCGCCTTCACCCCGGGTTGCTCCAAAGTGAGTAAGAATCAGTTTTGAGAAGCCGCCAGAATTGAAAATGTAAAGTCGGAGGCAGTCCACCAAAGAGCACTAGAAAATCTTTGATGCAATGGTAGTCCTTTTTCTTTAATGGCTGTTGAAAGTTACACACGCAGCGAACAAGTTGGCAAAACCAGGGGTGACTACTTAATGCAGGGGTGGGCAATTAATTTTGCCATGGGGCCGCATGAGAAATTGGGATGGTTTTAGAGGGCCGGACTCATATAATTGTTCTGTCTGGGTCACTCCGGAAGCTATGACCAACCCAAAAAGATAAGCCAGACACACCGGTTGAATCCAAACACAGTTTTATAATGGTAAAGAGAAACGAAGCCAACAGGAAATGTCCTTACAGGTCAGGAAAGCACTGGAACTCCAAAAGAAACACGAAAGCAAAGTTTTCCCCGTTTGGGCATTTTTTTCCACTTACCAGACTTCAGAAAGGCCTGTGAACATACGTGGGGCAGCCGGGGTGGTGGTGGTCGCACAGGCATGCGGGGGAGGGAAGTTGTGGGCGCACCACACTCACACGCACCCCTCTTGGCACACGAACCAAAAAAGGTTCGCCATCGCTGGCTTAGCAAGACACATTCCAGTCCCAATTGCGGTCATTCGTTTGAAGGATACCTCAATCTGTTTCCGCTATAAAGAGGACGCTGCAGAAAATAACCTTTGCAAGGATGCCTCGACTTTACATGTAGTGACCTACAGAGTTACATTGGCGTTGAACAGTGACCTGTGACCATTTTTCACACTAATGACCGTTGCAACATCTCCATAGTCACGTGATTCCCCTTCAAGCAAAGTCAACAGGTAGGTTCACAGGTTGGGCTCTTCTGACTTGTGGACTTCAACTCCCAGAATTCCTGAGCCAATCATGCTAGTTCAGGAATTCTGGGAGTTGAAGTCCACAAGTCATAGAAGAGCCAACTTTGCCTACCCCTGGTTTGGTTCATTCAGAGACACAGAAGATTGACAGCAGAAAAAGACCTCCTGGTCCATCTCTTCTGCCCTTATACTATTTCCTGTATTTTATATCTTAGGATGGATCTATGTTTATCCCAGGCATGTTTAAATTCAGTTCCTGTGGATTTACCAACCATGTTTGTTCCAAGCATCTACTACTCTGTCTCTAACTACATGTCCCTAACTTAGCAGCTGCAAAGATTCAGTTAACAGTGGCCAGAACGGTGGTTAAAATGGGGCAAAATTTTACTCTTAGCAAGACAAATTATTTCCGGCTCAGTTGTGGTCATAAGTTGAAGACTGTAATTCATTTTTTTTGTTTCATGTCCGATGACAGACCCATCTACCCGGCTACGTGGAGAAAGCCGGACAACTGAAGGGCAAAGGAGTTGAAATCATTGCTTGCTTATCGGTCAATGATATCTTTGTGATGAACGAATGGGGGAAAGCTCACCACGCTGAAGGAAAGGTAACAAATGAAGTGGGGGAGGGAAGGATAGGAGATTCCCCCTATCCTGGTTTCATTTTTCCAAAACACAAAAGCATTTTTTGGGGGAAAAATATACATTAAATGCTACTCAACTTTGGGACTTTTAAGAAGGGCAGACCTCAAAGCATTCTGGTTAGGGAATTGGGGGAGACAAATTTCCCCATTGTTAAAGCATGCTGACTTAATTCAACTCAAACCAGGCTTTCTTCCATACCACCTGGTGTTGCATTTATTGCATTGTTAAGCACACGATTAGTAGAGGATCTATATGAAGGAGCCACCGGGAGTTAATGATAATGGAAAACATGGTTATTGGAGATTGAAGAAGAGTCTTTATGGTCTAAGACAGAGGTCCCCAACCGCCGGTCCGCGGACCGGGACCGGGCCGTTGGGGTTTTCCAGCCGGTCCGCGGCGCCGCTGCCCTCCCGGCAGAGGACATTATACAGGACAGGGTGGGGCGTCGGGCAGGGCGGGGAGAATCAGGAGGCTCCTTTGGCGGCTGGGGGCTGCCTGGCTTTGTGATTTTGGCTGGGGGGGGAGTTAGGAAGGTCCTACTTCTTCCCCCCCCAGCCAAAAACTCAAAGCCTATCTGCTGGATACGGGCGATGAGTGGGACAGAGCGGCGCGGAAGCCTCTTGCAGCAGCTGCCACAGCCACCAGCTTCGGCGCCGCTCGTCCCGCTCATTCCCCGTGTCTGGCAGAAGCTGCTGCCCGAGTGCTCTTGGCTGGCGGGATTCAAAGTGCTGGGGTGGGGGGTGTCCTGACAGCCCCCCCACCCCAGTGCTTCGCCTCCCGCTGGGACACCCCCCACCCCAGCACTTTGAATCCCGCCGGCCAAGAGCACTCGGGCAGCAGCTTCTGCCAGACACGGACAATGAGCGGGACGAGCGGCGCCGAAGCCGGTGGCTGTGGCAGCTGCTGCAAGAGGCTTCCGCGCCGCTCGTCCCACCCATTGCCCGTATCCAGCAGAAGCTGCTGCCCGAGTGCTCTTGGCCGGTGGGATTCAAAGTGCTGGGGTGGGGGGTGTCCCAGCGGGAGGCGAAGCACTGGGGTGGGGGGGCTGTCGGGACACCCCCTACCCCAGCACTTTGAATCCCGCCGGCCAAGAGCACTCAGGCAGCAGCTTCTGCTGGATACGGGCGATGGGTGGGACGAGCGGCGCGGAAGCCGGTGGCTGTGGCAGCTGCTGCAAGAGGCTTCCGTGCCGCTCTGTCCCACTCATCGCCCGTATCCAGCAGATAGGCTTTGAATTTTTGGCTGGGGGGTGGAGAAGTAGGACCTTCCTAATTCCCCCCCAGCCAAAATCACAAAGCCAGGCAGCCCCCAGCCGCCAAAGGAGCCTCCTGATTCTCCCCGCCGTGTGGAGAAGAGTGGAGGGCTGCGTCACTAAGCTCCACCCCTCCATAACCCCACCCCCATATGACCAACGCTCCCCCCCCCCCCCCGGGCCGTGGAAAATTGGTCTAGCTTAAAGTCGGTCCCTGGTGCAAAAAAGGTTGGGGACCTCTGGTCTAAGACAATCAGGCCATGAATGGAATAACTGTATTGTGAAGGAATTAGTTAATATGAGTTTTAAGGCTAGAATAGCTGATCCATGTTTATTTCGGAGACAAAAGAATGGTTTAATTTCTTAGTTATTATTGTTTATTGATGATGTAGCAATAATTACTAAGACTGAAGAAGAAGCCGATGAGATTGTTTACGATTTACAGAAGAAGTTCAGGATTAGAACTTTAGGGGAGATTGAGCAGATTGTTAAAGAAGTGCAATATGGAAACCTGGAAACCTGCGGTTTTGGGAATTGAATTCCACTCGTTTTAAAACATACTGGTGGGGAATTCTGGGAATTGAAGTCCACCCATCTTCCAATTTGCCAAGTTACAGCCACTCCTTTTTAAAAAACTTTTTTATTTTTATTTTTTAATTTATTTTTTTATAAGTCCACCCATCTTCCAATTTTCCAAGTTTCAGCCACTCCTTTTTTATTTTTTTATTTAAATAAAATAAATAAATAAAAAAGGGGTCCCCAAACTTGGGAACTTTAAGACTTGTGGACTTCAACTCCCAGAATTCCCCAGTTGGCTGGAGAATTCTAGAAGTCGAAGTCCACAACTCTTAAAATTGCCAAGTTTGGGGACCCCCCCATTTAAAAAAAAAATTAAATAAAAAATAAATTAAAAAATATTTTTTAAAATATAAAAATAAAATTAAAATTAAAAAAAATTAAATTACCGTATATACTCGAGTATAAGCCGACCCGAGTATAAGCCGAGGCACCAATTTTTGCCACAAAAACTGGGAAAACGTATTGACCCGAGTATAAGCCGAGGTTAGAAAATGCAGTGGCTACTGGTAACTTATAAAAATGGAAAACAATAAAATTACATTAATTGAGACATGTTTTAGAATATTTATTTTAAAGAAAACCAGTAAACTAGCTCTGTAAATTTAAAAGAGGGTAAACAAATTAACAATATTAACAATAAATTAAAAAGTAAAAAAAGTAGCTCGATCAGGAACAAAGCTAAAACCTAAAAGTTAAAATCCTTCAAAACTGGATTCCTTCTCATCATTAATTGGATTTACATTATTGTTCTGTTTTTATATATGCTGTGAGCCACCCTGAGTCCTTGGAGAGGGATTGCATACAAATCCAATTAAATAAATAAACAAACAAACAAACAAACAAATAAGTGCATCCAAAGAAGAGCTTCAGCATTAGCTGCTGTGAGGTTATCAGCATAGAAAACCAAATAGATAGATAGATAGATAGATAGATAGATAGATAGATAGATAGATAGATAGATATAGATAGAAAGATAGACAGACAGACAGACAGACAGACAGAAAAATAGATAGATAGATAGATAGATAGATAGAAATAGATAGATAGATAGATAGATAGATAGATAGATAGATAGATAGATAGATATAGATAGAAAGATAGATAGACAGACAGACAGAAAAATAGATAGATAGATATAGATAGATAGAAATAGATAGATAGATAGATAGATAGATAGATATAGATAGAAAGATAGATAGACAGACAGACAGACAGATAGAAAAATAGATAGATAGATAGATAGATATAGATAGAAAGATAGATAGACAGACAGACAGACAGATAGAAAAATAGATTAGATAGATAGATAGAAATAGATACAGATAGATAGATAGATAGATAGATAGATAGAAAGAAAAATAGTTAGATAGAAAAATAGATAGATAGAAATGATACAGATAGATAGATAGATGATAGATAGATAGATAGATAGATAGATAGATAGATAGATAGATAGATAGACAGATAGATATAAAGATAGACAGACAGATAGAAAAATAGATAGATAGATAGATAGATAGATAGATAGATAGATAGATAGATAGAAATAGATACAGATAGATAGATAGATAGAAAAATAGATAGATAGAAAGATAGACAGATAGAAAAAGAATTCCTGTCTAGCTCTGCCTCATAACACATTATTAGATCCTATCCAAGCAAGGACAGCAACTACCACAAAATACCATTTTTTAAACAGTTTAAATCCTTTCAAAGGAGGGGGAGGAGAATATGACAGCAGGGGGCCTTTTTAATCCGACTCACCATTGCAAATGGCTGCCTTCTTTGCTTGAGCTAGGGAGAGGAACTACGGCGTGCCAGAGGGGACAAAAGCTGGTGCCTCCTCGCTCTGGCTCAAGCAATGGCGCCCTCGTGTGGTGACTTTGTCAATGACCCGAGTATAAGCCGAGGCTGTGTTTTTCAGCCCATTTTTGGGGCTAAAAAACTCGGCTTATACTCGAGTATATACGGTAAATTTAAAAGGGGGGGGGGTCCCCAAACCTGCCAATTTTAAGAGTTGTGGACTTCGACTCCTAGAATTCTCCAGCCAACTGAGTTCATTATATTAGTCCGGCCCTCTAAAACCATCCCAATTTCTCATGCGGCCCTATGGCAAAATTAATTGGCCACCCCTGCTCTATGACTTCCTCTTCCAAGCTAGCCAAGTCCTCTCTTGTTGCCTCTTAATGCCAAAAATGTGAATTAATGAACCACAGCAGCCAAACCCTGGGAATGAAGACGTGTTCATGGATAATTGCTTTGAGCTCCAGAGGGACTTTCCCAGAACACCTCTCAGCAATGGTTTCTTTCTCTGCCCGCCCTTCCCAAGGGCAAAATAATTTGATTTTCGAATAACTGCGTGGTATGTGGTTTGCCCAACCTTAGGAAAACTTGCCCAGTTGCCATAGTCGTGCCCAGACAAATGGACTGGGGTGTTTCCTCCCTTTTCCGTTCTTTTGCTTTTAAAACTTTTCCTGCAAAAGTTTTAAAAGCATCCAGAAGAGAAAGCTAATAGACTAAACCAGTGTTTCCCAACCTTGGCAACTTGAAGGTATTTGGACTTCAACTCCCAGAATTCCCCAGCCAGCAAATGCTGGCTGGGGAATTCTGGGAGTTGAAGTCCAGATATCTTCAAGTTGCCAAGGTTGGGAAACACTGGGCTAAACTGAGACTCGGAAAGGTTAAGAATTGCTCAATAACTTGATTTTTAAATTGGGGTTTGCTTTCTTGTCTATGCAGGTGCGGATGCTGGCTGATCCAACGGGGGCTTTTGGGAAGGTACGGAAATAACTGGTGAGGTGTCGGGGTTCAGGCTCAGGATAGGGGAGACACAGGGTGCTGGGAATATGGATTTGGGCTGGCCCAGAGTCACCCAGCTGGCTTTCACACCTAAGGCGGGATTAGAACTCACTGTCTCCTGGTGATTGGTTCAAAGTCAGCCAACTGGCTTTCATGCCTAAGAAAGAACGACTAACCGCGTGCATAGCCAGTCTCCGCCATTTCCTCTGGTTAAGTGAGCAGTGTGGTCGGGCGGCAGGAAAAGCAAGTAGGATGCTTGGCTGCATAGCTAGAGATATAACAAGCAGGAAGAGGGAGATTGTGATCCCGCTGTATAGAGCGCTGGTGAGACCCCATTTGGAATAATACTGTGTTCAGTTCTGGAGACCTTCACCTACAAAAACAGATTGACAAAATTGAACGGCTCCAAAGACGGGCTACAAGAATGGTGGAAGGTCTTAAGCATAAAACGTATCAGGAAAGACTTCATGGACTCCATCTGTATAGTCTGGAGGACAGAAGGAAAAGGGGGGACATGATCGAAACACTTAAATATGTCAAAGGGTTAAATAAGGTTCAGGAGGGAAGTGTTTTTAATAGGAAAGTGAACACAAGAACAAGGGGACACAATCTGAAGTTAGTTGGGGGAAAGATCAAAAGCAACGTGAGAAAATATTATTTCACTGAAAGAGTAGTAGATCCTTGGAACAAACTTCCAGCAGATGTGGTTGGTAAATCCACAGGAACTAAATTTAAACATGCCTGGGATAAACATATATCCATTGTAAGATAAAATACAGGAAATAGTGTAAGGGCAGACTAGATGGACCATGAGGTCTTTTTCTGCCGTCAGTCTTCTATGTTTCTATGTTTCTAAGTTTAGGGAAACAGAGCTGGGCCATGAGGCAGAGCCTTCTCTGTTGCTGCCCCGGCTCTATGGAATCAATCTCCCCCCCCTCCCCGATGTCCATACTGTTCCCACCCTACTGACCTTCCGCAAGGCCACTGGCTTTGGTGACAGGCCTGCAGGCCCATGAATTATCAACCATCAGGGCCAAATTGTATAAATGTTTTGTATGCATGTTATTGCAATTGGTTAATTTATGGGGGTTTTTAAATTAGGGTTTTGTAATTTTTTAGATTTTAAATTTGACATCTTTTTTATCGTTTTGTTCAAAAAAAATATAAGACAAGGTCTTATTTTTGGGGCAAACACAGTAGAACTCACCGTCTCCTGTTTTCAAGTGTGGGGCTTTAACCACTAGATCAAACTGCCTCATGTCTCCCAGACATTGAAAGTCAACCCCAACTTTGCTTTTTCTCACAGGCCACAAATCTGCTTCTGGACAAGGACTCTCTCCGGGAATTGTTTGGGACGAACCGATCCAAAAGGTCTGAAAGCCAGAAATTGCATTTCTCTCTCTCTCTCCCCCTCTGTGTGTGTGTGTGTGTGTTTATGTGTGATGCCTTCCCTTCCAAAACCTTTACAAGCATCATTCGACCTACAGCCACCACCACCACCATCTTCATTTAAAGACCCCGTAATCCCTTGCATCGGGGTAGAGTCTGGACAACTGAATGGAGATGAGTATTTTACTGGCCCATTGTCTTTCCAGTCACCAATACGGAGTCTTGCTCAGCAAATATATTCTCACATAGCCCAAGAGAGAGAAATATCCGCCTCTACCTAGGATTGAACTCCCAGCCTCCTGATTGTATGGCAAGAGGCTCCACCTCTGGGCCACCGCACCACTGTATAACCACCAAAATTTCTGTTTGTTCAGTGATTTTTCTCCCATTTTACGATCGTTCTTGCCACCGTTGGATAAGTGAATTACTGCAGTTGTTCAGTTAGTGACATGGTGGTTGAGTGAATGTGGCAAAAGGGAGGTCACATGACCCCGGGGACACGCGTGACAATCATAAATATCTGTATTTTGATCATGGGACTGTGGGGAGGCGACAATGGTCATAAGTGTGAAACATGGTCACAGGTCTCTTTTTCCAGTGGCATTGTAACTCCCAATGGTTACTGTTCTGTCCCAGCAACGAGCCCCCCAAGAAATAGACCCCCCCCCATATGGATTTTACAAGATTTAAGCAGATAATTCTAATATTTTAGGAGCAGAGAGGTTTGGATTTTTAAAATGCATCCACCAAGCAACAAATGTTTGTTTAGTGCCAGTCTGCAAACAGCTATATCAACTCACAGATATTCCTTCATCGATCGCACAACTCTCATTTAACTGACTCACTTTGAGTTAGCGGGAATAAAGATCCCACTTTCTCAACTTGTAATTCATCATAATAAACTTATAGTCCAAGAGCGAGATCCGAGCAGACATCTGGAACGTTCGAAAGTTGACTTCCGCACTGAATCGTCACGTGGTTCTCCCTTAAACAGCCACTCGTGCCTACTGGCAACTCTGCGCACCCTGGCATCAAGAAGAGGCTCCTCCTCTTCTCCTGAGTCACTCATGGGCACCTCGGGAGGTGCAGAAGGCCCTGGTTGGCTTGCAGCCTCTGATACCATATCCCCTCCGACCTTCTTGCTATCAGAGTCAGGTGCCAAGTACACTGCCCACCTCTCGATCAGTTGTGCAGGATGTGAATGGGTCAGAACAGGTTACTAAAGAAACAGTTGTAAGTCAAGGTCTACACAACCTGGTTGTATCTTCTCAGTTCTTTGATTCCTTCCTGTACCTCCAAATAAGACCCTCCTCAATCCAGAGGGAGAAAAGCGAAAATGCAAAATATTATCTTTCCCACCAAGTCTATCTGTCCGTCCATCACCCTGGGGGGGGAATTATTGACCCCCTCAGAGAGGGTCTGCAACTTGGGTGTCGTACTCGAACCACAGCTCACATTAGAGAAACACCTTTCAGCTGTGGTGAGGGGGGCGTTTGTCCAGGTTTGCCTGGTGCACCAATTGCAGCCCTATCTGGACCGGGACTCACTGCTCACAGTCACTCATGCCCTCATCACCTCGAGGCTTGACTACTGTAACGTTCTCTACATGGGGCTACCTTTGAAAAGTGTTCGGAAACTTCAGATCGTGCAGAATGCAGCTGCGTGAGCAATTATGGGCTTCCCTAAGTATGCCCATGTCACACCAACACTCCGCAGTCTGCATTGGTTGCTGATCGGTTTCCGGTCACAATTCCAAGTGTTGGTTATGACCTATAAAGCCCTTCATGGCATCGGACCGAATATCTCCGGGATCGCCTTCTGCTGCACGAATCCCAGCGACCGGTTAGGTCCCACAGAGTTGGCCTTCTCCGGGTCCCGTCGACTAAACAATGTCATTTGGCGGGACCCAGGGGAAGAGCCTTCTCTGTGGCGGCCCCGGCCCTCTGGAACCAACTCACCCCAGAGATCAGAATTGCCCCCACCCTCCTTGCCTTTCGCAAACTTCTCAAAACCCACCTCTGGCATGGGGGAATTGAAATATCTTCCCCAGGCCTATATAATTTATGTATGGTGTGTTGTGTGCATGTTTTTTAAATTATGGGTTTTTAACTTCGTATTATTAGATTTGTATTGTACATTGTTTCTATCACTGCTGTGAGCCGCCCCGAATCTATGGAGAGAGGCGGCATACAAATTTAAGTAAGTAAGTAAGTAAGTAAGTAAGTAAGTAAGTAAGTAAGTAAGTAAGTAAGTAAGTAAGTAAGTAAGTAAGTAAATAAATAAATAAATAAATAAATAAATAAATAAATAAATAAATAAAATTATTTTCCATTTTCGCATCTCCCAGCCAGTTTCACAATCTTTCTGCTTTCCAGGTTCTCCATGGTGGTGGAAGACAGCATCGTGAAATCCCTCAACGTGGAAGAGGACGGGACGGGGCTGACCTGCAGCCTGGCCAGCAACATTGTCTCCCAGCTGTGAGGCCCCTCTTGGCCGTCCGTTGCTGGTCTTCGCCCCGGTGGGAACCCCACCCGATACCTCCAGTTGCTTCCTACAGGCTTGATGGTCCTCGAGGGGATTTGGAATGGGCTCAGGGTGGTGCACGCACAGGAGATGGAGTTGTTGCGCTTGTTTATGGAGTCCTTGGTTGCTCTCTGAGGCCTTGGTTTCCTTGTGGACGTTTCGTGACCCAACTAGGTTACATAATCAAGTGTTTGGAAGGAGTGTGGGATTTAAACTCTCTGTTTATATACTAGTGGCTTTCCTTGTAAATGTCCTTTTCTTGTTAGCTTCTTGAATATTGTTTGATTGTCAAGAGACAATAGCAGCAAGCCCCTTGATATAATGAGAGCAAACCCCACACTCCTTCTAGCACTGCTGATGTTACTTACTTGGGTTATGAAAAGTCTGCAAGAAATCCCCACCAAGGGACTCCACAGTTCAAACCCTGAGTTGGAAATATTCTCTTCTGTTGGTTAACACAAATTACTTTGGTTTGTTCTCTGTTCCTCCGATTGCAAATAAATCGTCTGAAATAAAACTCTGGTCTCGGTCTGGATTTTTGGGGTTACTTTGTCCTGGGAATAAGGTGGTACACCCTACAAAATTCCAGCTACGCTCCCATCTGAGCGAGAAACTTTTTTTTCCATCCGTCACTGGTCTGTTAAATTATTATTATTATTATTATTATTATTATTATTATTATTATTAATGCTCCTACAGATGAAGAAATCAAAGAACGATTTGCAAACTTTTCAAACCCTCGGTTTTAAAAAGTCTCTAAAAAAACATTACAGAGATGTCCCACGCCTGTTGTTGTTTTTTTTAAAAAAAATTTATTCCAACTCAAAACTTGAATTAATCTATGCACG
The DNA here is from genome assembly GCF_031021105.1 of Erythrolamprus reginae. Classification (NCBI taxonomy): domain Eukaryota; kingdom Metazoa; phylum Chordata; class Lepidosauria; order Squamata; family Dipsadidae; genus Erythrolamprus; species Erythrolamprus reginae. Next base: position 10,285,197 of record NC_091962.1, on the reverse strand, counting down.
ATAAATTTTCACACTTGTTTTGGTCTCTTGACGGGGAGAGAAGAAACACTATTTCGGTTGAAACCGCAGAAATTGGTCTTTATGGGAAGCACACGGGGGGCATTTAATTATGGGTGTGGCCATGTGCATCCGACGAAAAAAAATGCACTACACCATTTCTGACAGGTGGCGGTACAGTCTCTTGAAAGCTTCCATTGATAAAGCTCCTATAACTTCAGAAGGCAACATCGATTAGCTAATAAAGGATTTTACTATGGACAAAAAGTACTTGCAGTTAAAGTCTTTTCGAAAGGAAAGGAAAGTCTATCAACGGCTTCATCATACTGATTATGAAGTCTTATCGGTTGGGCTGAGTCCCAGAAAGAAAGAAATATGACAATAATTACCAAGTTGAAACAAAGCGAGGAGGGCGTTTGCCCAGGTTTGCCTGGTGCACCAGTTGCAGCCCTATTTGGACCAGGAGTCACTACTCAGAGTCACTCATGCCCTCATCACCTCGAGGTTCGACTACTGTAACACTCTCTACATGGGGCTACCTTTGAAGAGTGTTTGGAAACTTCAGATCATGCAGAATGCGGCTGCGAGAGCAATCATGTCCATATCTCCGCAGCCTGCATTGGTTGCCGATCAGTTTTCGGTCACAATTCAAAGTGTTGATTATGACCTATAAAGCCCTACATGGCATCGGACCAGAATAACTTCGGGACCGCCTTCTGCCGCACGAATCCCAGTGACCAGTAAGGTCCCACAGAGTTGGCCTTCTCCAGGTCCCGTCGACTTAAGCAATGCCGTCTGGCAGGACCCAGGGGAAGAGCCTTCTCTGTGGCGGCCCCGGCCTGCTGGAATCAACTCCCCCCGGAGATTAGAACTGCCCCCACCCTCCTTGCCTTTCAGAAGCTTCTAAAAACCCACCTATGTCACCAGGCTTGGGGAAGTTGATATTCTCCGTAGCTACTATGATTTATGTATGGTTTGCTTGGGTTGTGTGATTAATTTTTATGATAAGGGTTTTAATCTTTTTTTAAAAAAAATATTGAATTTGTACATTGTGTATTGTGTTGTGAGCCGCCCCGAGTCTTCGGAGAAGGGCGGCATACAAATCTAATAAATTATTATTATTATTATTATTATTATTATTATTATTATTATTATTATTATTATTAAGTTGGCTGGAAAGCCAAGAATATGTTTCTTTAGATCACAAGCCAAAAAATGAGCTTAAAAACTAGATGCTAGCATGAACTACGTTGTTCTCTGCACTGAAATGTGGCGTGATTTGCTCTTAAATACCCTGAGGTATTGAGGTATTGGCCCAGTAGTCAGCAGTGCTATACATGAATAAACCTCCTCCTGAGTAACCACTCATGCCTCCTAGAGGCCCTGCGAATCCTAGCATCAAGGTAAAGCTCCTCTTCTCCTGAGTCATTCATCTCAGGAGGTGTCTTGGTTGCTCTCTTCAGCCTCTGACACCATTTCCTCTTTGCTGTCAGTCTCGGGTTCCAGAAACACAGGGCGCCTGTACCACAACTCCTCTATCTCTGTGTCCTCTGAGTCCATCACTCATTGTGCAGGACGCAAACAGGCCACAACATTGACACACACCCCTCTCTTCTTTGGGGCAACCCCTGAGATGTTGGAAGGCTGCTATCATGTCCCCCCCTGCTCCTTTTCATTAAACTAGCCATGCCCAGTTCCTGCAACCGTTCTTCATGTATTTTAGCCTCCAGTCCCCTAATCATTTTTGTTGCTCTTCGCTGCACTCTTTCTAGTGTCACACCAATTTTTTTTAATAGTGTGGTGACCACAACTGGATGTTTCAAATCTTCCCGTGAACGTGGATTTGCTTACTTATTTATCAGAATAAAATCTGTAAAAAAACCAGCCAGAAGGGGGAGGGGTGTTATGTCCGAAATTTCCATAAAGTTCTGTATTTAAGTCAATGAGGAGAACATCTGCTGCAGGGGCGGGGTCCTCTACCCTCTGTCCTAAGGGACAGCGACTAAGCCCATCTGCATGATTTATCATGGAGCCCCCTTTATGGATAAGGACATAATCGTATCCCGCCAAAAAAATAGCCCACCGGGACATGCGGGGGGACATAAAAGGAGGGGTTGGGCGACCAGTGGCTAATAGACCTAACAGAGGTTTGTGGTCAGTGACCAATTGGAAGGGTCTCCCTAATAAGTAGTGGTGAAATTTCTTCACTCCAGCCACCAATGCCAATGCTTCCCTGTCTATTTGTGCATAGTTGCATTCGGCCATGGACAACGTTCTTGAAAAATAGGCCACTGGGGCTTCCTGACCATTAGGGAATACATGGGCTAGGACCCCTCCCACCCCGTATGGTGAAGCATCACATGTGAGCCTAAGTGGCAGGGTAGAACTGTATTGAATTACTACGCTGTGCGATGTTAAAAGGTTTTTAACAGCAGTGAAAGCCTGTTGTTCTTTCTCACCCCATTCCCAAGACGCTCCCTTGTGGAGGAGTCGATGAAGCGGCTCAGCTGCGGAGGCCTTCTGTTTCAAAAAAACAGAATAAAAATTCAATAGCCCCAAAAAGGCTTGCAGCTCTGCTTTACAGGTGGGGGCAGGGGCATCCTTAATCGCTCTAATCTTTTCCTCTGTGGGGTGTATTCCATGTTCATCTATTCAGAACCCAAAAAAATCCACGCAGGGGGTTCCCCACACACATTTCTCTGGTTTAAGCCTTAAGCCCTTATCCCTTAGACGAGAGAGAACTTGGCGGATTCTGCTATGCAACTGGCCAGGGGTGTCCCCACAAATTAAGATGTCATCAAAATAGGGGACTACCCCTTTAAGTCCACTCAGCAATCGTTCCATCAACCTTTGAAAAATACCAGGGGCTACGCTGACCCCAAATTGTAAGCGCGTGCATTTAAAGGCACCTCTGTGCGTTACAATCGTTTGCGCCATTGCTGTGGCATCGTCAACGGGCAACTGCTGGTATGCCTGGGCAAGGTCCAGCCTTGCAAAGATTCTCCCAGCCCCCAGGGTATGCAGCAGCTGCTGCACAACAGGTATGGGGTAGGAGTTGTGCTGCAACGCCTTGTTAAGGGTCAATTTGTAATCTGCACATACTCTTAGGGAACCGTCAGGTTTCATAGGGGTCACTATAGGGGTTTCCCATCGGGCATGTTCGACGGGGACCAGGATGCCCTGAGCCTGGAGTTTTTGTAATTAAGCATCCAATTTATCTATTAAGGGCAGCGGCACCCTACGCGGCTTTAAACGAAGGGGGGGAATAACCGGATCCAAAGAGAAAGAAATTGGGGGCCCCTTGTAGGTACCTAACCCTTCCTTAAAGACCTCCGGAAATTCTTGTACAAAATCAGGCACACCCATGTAAGTTAGTTTGTGGAGGCCAGTGACAGCTAACCCTAAGGGAGCCATCCAATCCAGACCCAAAAGGGAGTGATTAGCCCCCTCAACAATTAAAATTGGCAACACATGGTGAACATTTTTAAAGGTTACAGGTATTCTAGTTCTTCCCAAAACCCGAATAGGGTGCCCCTGAAAGTCATTGATTGTAATGTCCAGTGGTTGCAAAGAGTCCCGTGACAATTCAGGTACATAGAGCCGCAACTTATGCCACGGCATTAAAGTAAATTTGGAGCCAGTATCCAGCTCCATGTGGCATGGTTGATGATTAAGAAAAAGCGGGACAACAATTTTATTAGGGGGCGGTGGATAGGTGCCACAGTCTGTGTGTGTGCGGTTACCTCGGGTGTTCCATGGCCGTCGGCTTCCTCTGCCCTGTTGTCTGAAGGGGCGGTAGTACCGTTGAGTAGAAAAGGTGGGCAGCAGGTCCTGATTGACGGAAAGGTCATCCGGCAGTGTAGCCCGGCAGACAGCGGCAATGTGGCCTCGTTTATCGCAGCGGCGGCAGAAGGCGTCCTTGAAGAGGCATCTGGATCTTGGGTGCTGACCCTGGCATCTGGCACAGGTCTGGAAGGGTGGACGGGGTTGTCTTGCAGGTGGCCCTCGAAGTTGGCAGCAGTGGTCCTTATAGGCGTCGAATTCTTGCGAGTTGTAGTCGTGGGGATGATTGCCGTGGGCACGATGAGCCTCAGCTATTTTAAAGACCGTCGGCAGCTTGTCGTTAGACTTTAGGTCAGCTGCAGCGGCTTCGGCAACTTCTGCTGTTTGAGCAGCCTTGATGACATCTTGTAGTGAAGAATCTTCCGCCGCCAGCAGCTTGTTTCGAATTGTCACATTCCTCATGCCAAAAATGATGGCATCTGTCAACCTTGCTTCAGGATTTTCGAATTGGCATTTTGCTAAAATAGTCCGAAGACGGGTAGCAAATTGGTTGATAGTTTCTCCCTCAGCCTGAGCGGTGCGGGAGAACTGATGCCTGAAAACCCTCGCAGGTTTAGTGGGTTTAAAATGGGATGCCAATTTATCTCTCAAAGTTTCCCATGGCACTGAATTAGCGGGTTCTGGATCGGTCAAGGTACCCGCCAAATCAAACATTTGCGTGCCACAATAATTAAGAAACAAAGCTCATTTCCTGCCGTCATCTGCATCCTTCATGCCGGCTGCCTCAAGAAATATTTCGAATTTGGCCATATAGGCAGTCCAAGTTGACCTCTCAGGGTCAAACAGTTCAGGAGGTTGAATGATCGAAGGGGTCGTCATTTTGATTTTTTGTGTGAGAAAAAAATCGCCTCTAGACCCTCGTCGCCACTGAAATGACCGAGAAATACGGTTTCTAACTATTATTCTTTATTCACAGCAGGAGGTTAACAAGCCACAGTAACACTTTCACTCTGGCGCGCGCCAAGCAGAAGCCGCGTAAGACCGGAGGCACTTCTATTTATACAGTTTCGCCCAGCAACAAGCGGCGGCTGACAGCTATCTAATATTGGCGCCAAACTACAGCAGCCAATAGAAAACAGGTAAACAGTTCCTATTACATTTGGTGATTTCTGCTTAACAACTACGGTACTTATTTAAACTTTACCTGGTTACAGAACTTTATGGAAACTTCGGACATAACACGTGGATTTGCAACCACGGATCTAGTTCAATACTAGGGTTGATTTGAGGCAGTTTAAAGCACGCAGACAAATCGTGTGCATTCGCAAACGGACCCTCTTTGTGGTGGAAAGCCGAACGGAATAAATGAAAACGCCTCCCTGATAAAACAGGAGGTTGCAGCTGTGACGACAACACTGTTTAAAGAAGGTGCTGGGAAAACTCCCTGCAAGGTTTCGTTGTGTGGGCTGCCCCACCACCACAATTTGTGTCATTTTCCACCAGCGAGTCAAGAAGAGTGCAGCCCGGCCTCCGAAAACGAGCGCCTAGCGAATTCTCTTGGATGCCATCGCTCGTAAAAAATAGAAACACAGGACTCCTGCAGACGTTTCGACATGCTGGGTTTCATTTTGAGGACTTCCTGTCTACTGCGTTAGGAAACACAGTGTAGTTTTGGAGCTTTGAAGCAAGGCAGCTTCCTCCTTACTTGTCCCCTCCACCCCCGGAAAAAAAAACAACCCAGATTACGGAAGGAAGTCCTAAAACACCGCACCGTTGCACATCGCTGCACTGAACGCGACATTACCTAAAGCCTCCAGGAGCTTTGGATGGAGAAAGAAGACAACACAGCAAACCACGAGGATGGATGAAGATGGACTTGAAACGATGGAAGAATTCGTATCCGGGCCCTTGGTCACTTGGGTGAGCCTCACATGGGGACGGGGATGGAGGAGGTGTTCAGGGTGGGTTGGACTTGTGGTAGTCAAGAAAGACAGAGATCTTAGTAGGGCTTCGTCTAGCCAACCTCCCTTCGCCTTGTCAACTTGAAGATTGGGTGGACTTCAATTCCCAGAATCCCCCAGCCAGCCTGCTTGAAGATAGATCTGTCCAGGAGAATTCTGGGAATTCTGGGAGTTGAAGTCCACCCAATCTTCAAGTTGACAAGCTGGGGAAACATTGATCTTCTAACCCTTCCAGCTTGAAATTGGTTGATGACATTCTAAACTAAGTTCCAAGGTGTGGAATAGAAACCAACTTGATGGATGGGAGCTATTTTGGGGGGATTCGGATCTGGGGGCAGAGGAGTTTTGGAGGACTGGGGTCCCACCAAGATTGGGCAACCTGTGATGTACCACCCACTCTCCTGTTTTGGGACCCTCACACCAATCTTGCCTTCTTTCCCTCTTTACATCACCAAGTGTGTTGACTTCCCAACATTGCGATGTGGACAAAGGACCCAAGTGACAGACTAAACCTTAACTAGGTTTATGTGTGTTTTGGAATATGTGGACTCCCAACCAAAAGGGTGTGGAGGATGGAGCCTTGAGTCCTGAAAGATGAGAGACTTGCATTAAAATTTGTTTCACAAACAAATAAACAACTTGTGGAGATAATAAGCTGTTTTTTAAGGATGGGCCTCTGCTGGGTGGACTTTTTAATTATATCTCCTAACTGTAGTCTCTTATTTATCAGTTCTCTTAATTGTGGATTCATTTGTGTCTTTCCAGGGTCAGAATTTCTTCATTTATGTTTCAGAATTACTTGTTCCTTGTTTCATTTAGAATAGCCCCATATTACCATATAAGTCAGCGGTTCTCAACCTGTGGGTCGTGACCCTTTTGGAGGTCGAACGGCCCTTTCACAGGGGTTGCCTACGACCCTCGGAAAACATATACCTTGTTTTTCGGAGTATAAGACACACCCATAAAAGGGGCTGACAATTTGAGTGTGTCTTATACTCCCAAAGTAGCTCTTAGGAAGCTTTTTTCCGCCTTAAGGAGACACTAATGATCTTCCCAGCTTGCAGGCTGGTTTTCATTGCTACTCCCTCCAAAAAAGTTTTTTTCCAGCCCTAAGTCTTTGCAGGCTTGTTTTCATTGCTACTCCCTCAAAAAAAGTTTTTTTCCAGCCCTAAGTCTTTGCAAGCTTGTTTTCATTGCTATTCCCTCCAAAAAAGGTTTTTTCCAGCCCTAAGTCTTTGCAGGCTTTTCATTGCTACTCCCTCTGGAAAAGGTTTTTTCCAGCCCTAAGTCTTTGCAGGCTTGTTTTCATTGCTACTCCCTCTGGAAAAGTTTTTTTCCCCACCCTAAGTCTTTGCAGACTTGTTTTCATTGCTATTCCCTCCAAAAAAAGGGTTTTTTTCCAGCCCTAAGACTTTGCAGGCTTGTTTTCATTGCTACAACCCTCCAAAAAAGTTTTTTTCCAGCCTTAAATCTTTGCAGGCTTGTTTTCATTGCTATTCCCTCCCAAAAAGATTTTTTCCAGCCCTAAGTCTTTGCAGGCTTGTATTCATTGCTACACCCATCGAAAAAGCTTTTTTTCCCAGCCCTAAGTTTTTGCAGGCTTGTATTCATTGCTACTCCCTCCGATAAAGTTTTTTTCAGTCCTAATGAGCTGTTAAAAATCTTCCCACCTTGCAGGATTTTTTTCATTCCTTTTTTTTCTCCAACTCCAACTGGCTGGAGAATTCTGGGAATTGAAGTCCACAAGTCTTCTTGTGGAATTCTGGGAGTTGAAGTCAGTAGTGGTTTTCACTTACCTTCGCTACTGGTTTGGAACAGTGAACGCTTCTCTGTATGCGCAGAACCTTCTCCACATGCACAGATCGTCTGTGATATATCTGGATGGGTGGGTGGAGCCTCCCACCACCGCCGCTACAGATTCGCCCAAACTGGAGCAAACCGGTAGCAGCCCACCACTGATTGAAGTCCACAAGTCTGAAAGTGACCAAGGTTGGAGATCCCTGGTTTAAATAGTTGAGGAGTTGATGTGTTCATGGGCCAACTAAGGAATTGATGACAATTGCTCCTCTATTTACGGCCACAATGTTCTGCGAGGTGGTCGTAAAGTCAGTCGGCAAAGGCCAGACTGGCACTTTTGATCATCCTTGCCTCGACATCTCGGCTCAACAGATGCTGACGCTGGAGGATCTGGTGGTCAGGAAGACCCCCGACCGAATTCACCAGGGAGAGGAAGAGGCGAGCGAATATTTCCGAAAACTGGTTAATGGAGACTTCCTGCATCAGGTCATGCAAATGATGTGAGTCATACTTTTTGTCGGCGTTAAGATGCAACACGACACAACACAGCAAAACTTGGTCTGATAGTGTGGTTCAGTGTAAAAAGAAAAAAAAACCCCATAACTGAAAGAGGTTACACCTCAGAGACTCACAATTTTCTTTTTAAATAAACCAAACAAACAACAAAACAAAACAAAACCAGATATTTTCCCCATTTGTAAAGACGATGAGGTGTAGGGAGCTGCCAGGATGAAAAATTGGTGTTTTATTCAATTAACAAATATTTAATTAATTAATATTTAATTACTATACGTGGTATGCTTGTAAGTATGAGTGGTTCTTTAAATTGGGGTTTTTTAGATTGTTTTAATATTAGATTTGTTTACATTGTCTTTTTATATTGTTGTTAGCCACCCCGAGTCTTCGGAGAGAGGCGGCATACAAATCTAATAAATACAATACAATACAATACAATACTATTTAGTTAATTAATATTTAATTAATAATTAGAAATGCCTCTTTGGAGGCTGGTTGGCTGTTGTGCACCCAGTTTGTGGTTCAGTTCTTGAAAAATTCATTTTCACAAGTTGCGTGTTTTCTGCAGAACTGCTGGGGTAACACCCCGGGCTTATTGTTATAATGCACAGCAGAAAAGATTCAAGATGGGTGATTGACAGGTTTTTAGCGATTTAGAGAGCAATTTGCAGACTTTTCCCCCCTTCCGCTTAAAAGAGAGAACACAAATGTCTACACTGAATTTGTGACATGCTGGCTGGGGGATTATGGGACTTGAATTCCACCTATCTTCAAGCCTGCTGGTTGGGGGATTTATTTTATTTTATTTATTTATTTTGTCCAATACACAATGAGGGTTTTAGTGGGTATATATCTATATACACATAGTAAAATACACGATGAAGGTTATAGAGGAGATACTCAAAGTAAAATATATCTATGAAAGAATAGAAAAGAAGATATAGTAATAGAACATATCAATGAAAGAATAGAAGAAGAGATATAGGAATAGAAGAAAGGTACAGGAGATATAGGAGAGCAATAGGACAGGGGACGGAAGGCACTTTAGTGCACTTGTACTCGCCCCTTACTGACCTCTTAGGAATCTGGATAGATCAACCGTAGATAATCTAAGGATTCTGGAAGTCCACCCATCTTTAATTCTCCATCTCCATCCTTAGCGACCTGATTCCTACAGGACCTCCATCTCCTTGGAGTGATGGCAACAGCGAGGAAGAGAGATTGCAAAGCCTTCAAATAGTCATCCAGAGGCTGCAGAATTTCTACAGGGTGAGTTGAACTGGGATCTTAGGATCTGGCACCATAGCTGGAAGGATCTCTACCAGCAGAAACTGTTTTCTTTGTTTTCAACCAGATCAGGATAAAAATGTTCGATGGAGGGTTGTTGTTTTCCCCAACATTGGCTACTTTAAGCTATGTGGCAACATACAAGGAATGGAAATGGGATGGGATGGGATAGGATAGGAATATGTATGTATGTATGTATGTATGTATGTATGTATGTATTTATTTATTTATTTATTTATTTATTTATTTATTTATTTATTTTGTCCAATACACAATGAGGGTTTTAGTGGGTATATATCTATATACACATAGTAAAATACACGATGAAGGTTATAGAGGAGATACTCATAGTAAAATATATCTAAGAAATAATAGAAAAGAAGGTATAGTAATAGAACATATCAATGAAAGAATAGGAGAAGAGATATAGGAATAGAAGAAAGGTATAGGAGATATAGGAGAGCAATAGGACAGGGGACAGAAGGCACTCTAGTGCACTTGTACAATACAATACAATAGGAATAGGAATATAGGATAGAATAGAATGTAGAATAGAAAGTAGAATAGAAACAGAACAGAATAGAATATGGCCATAATTCACTTTTTTCAGGGCTGTTGTAACTTTGAACAGTCACTAAATGTTGTAAGTCAAAAATTACCTACATTTTCTTTCTTTCTTTCTTTCTTCCTTCCTTCCTTCCTTCCTTCCTTCCTTCCTTCTTTCCTTCCTTCCTTCTTTTTTTTATCCCAGGATGAGCTCCACCAGGTGATCCTTTCCCCGCCTCCAAATCTCCATGTTATGGTCAGAGAACCCTTCACAGGTAATGTCTGGGGAGGAATTTAGATTGTGATGGATAGTCAGATATTTCATATACGTTGTGTTCCATTTCTTGAAAAACTCACAAGGTGCATCCCTCGGCCTTTGTTTTATGGCTGCCAGCCTAGGACAACCTTCTTCCAAATCTAACGGAGTTGGAAGGTACCTTAGAGGTCTTCTAGTCCAACCCCCCTGGTCAAGCAGGAGAACCTATACCCATGATGGCGAACCTATGGCCACCTAGGTGGCACATGGAGCTATAGCGGAGGGCACGCAAGGCATTGCCCTATGTCAGCTCCACTCCGCATGCAAACACTGGCCAGCAGATTTTTATTGACCTTTAGGGAAGGCCATTTTTGCCCTCCCCAGGCTTCAAGGGGCTTCCCTGAAGCCTTCGGAGTGTGCAAAAAGGCCCAATGGGCAAACCGGAAGTCCGTTTTTCCAAACTTCCTGTTTGCCCGTTGGACCATTTTGCACACTCCGGAGGCTTCAAGGGTGAAAAACAACCCAACCAAGGTGTGTGTGTGTGTGTGTGTGCATGCGAGGGGATGCACACATGCGCAGTGTGATGGGCATGGGGGATTGTGTGCCAGCGCACACCCTAGCGTGCGCGCACACTCCCATTTTCGGCAAGCAAGAAGAAAACGGTTCACCATCACTGACCTATACCATTCTGGACAAATCGCTGTCCAATCTCTTCTGGTGATGGAGCATCTATGACTTCTGGTGGCAAGTCGTTCCCCTGGTTAATTGTTCTCACTGTCGGGAAATTTCTGCTTAGTTCCAGGTTGCTTCTCCTCATTTAGTTTCCATCCGTTGCTTCTTCTCCTATTCTCTGAGAATAGCATTTGGGGGGGGGCGGCCCTTCAAATATTGGGATCTCTAAAAATAATTGAGAAATAAACTTTTAAATCATTTTTGAAGGCATACACGAAGATTTAATTTTAATTTACTAAAGACCCAGATGACAAAATAAGGATTGGTGGCAGCAAAGGGTAAGGATTTAACACAGAGGTGAAAGGATTAAATTAGATATTGAGTTAAGATTTTTATGTTTTATTATAGATAGAAGAAGGGAAATATAAGGGAATAGATTTCATAATATCGCTATCGGTAAATAAAATATGTTTCATGTGTAGCTAATTTTAGCAAAGAAGAGGAAACCACTTTGTTAAAAAGTATATATTTAAGGCATTGTTAGGATTTTTTCCTGAAAGTTTAATGCAAGAAAGAAATATCAATTATTATTATTTTAGGCACATTTTGTGTTTTTTACTGCTTGTGTTGTTTTTACTGTATGTTGGAACTGAAACTGGCATCCACTCCATCTACAGTTTAACAGTTATTAAAGTCTTCAACTATTGGTGGAGGATTCTCCCAATGGAACCTGACAGACTCCCAAAAATGTGCTTAGAAGAACAGATGGGCACACCCAAACCCACTACATGGGTCAACCAACTTTCTCAAGCCACCCTATATTTCGGTTTCTCAATGCAACACCTGCTTTCAGCCGGACATCAGGCCAAGGAAATATTTAAACAAAGAGTTTTAGATGTTAATGCACAAACTGATATGGAGGCACTTGCTAAGTGCAGGTCACTGAAATGGTTAGCCAAGAACAAAACAGCCTTTCAACTAGAAAAATACCTGACAATGGGTCTGACCCAATACCATAGAACAGCACTCACTAGGGCAAGATTTCAGCAGTTAGATTCTATGGTCAAATATGGACGATTCCACCAAGTGCCATATTTTGAGAGAACATGCATTTGCGGTGCACCAGAAATAGAAGACATTGGACATGTGCTATTCAATTGTAAACTATACTCCTCAGTAAGACCTCAGTATTTACAGCCCCTACTTGACAAAATCATACACTGGGACTGTAATAAACAATTATCATATTTTCTTCAGGGTACAAATGTATATGTAGTTTCTAGAACCGCTAAGTTTATAGTCAGGGCTGTTCAGATGAGAATACGTTTTATAGAACATATTGGGGTGGCATGCAAAGGAGATGAACTCACTTAAGAATATTTTATATCAGTATCTTAGATTTGTTTAATATAATCCTTTGCACGAGTTATATTCTCATGTTTTACTACTCAATTTTAGCATATTATACTGCATTTTAACATGTTATTTATTCAAATTCCCTCTATTTTAGCCAATTTTATTGTATTTTAACCAGTCACAGTTTTATGACGACCGGTGTGGTCCTTTTCCTCGCTTTGATATGGTCGATTGACTAATCAAATAAAATTGATATTGATTGAATACTGTATGTTGGAGAGAAATAAAGAAAAATTTATACCCCCTCAAAAAATATTGGAAACTTGCTATCATGTCCCCCCCCCACTAGGCCTTCTTTTCAATAAAATTTGGGCTGGAAACCCATTTTGCTAGGGGAGAAGTAGCCATTTGAAGAGAAAAGGAGGAAGAAAAACAGGAAGGGTTTTAAATCTTGGCTTTCCCATTTCAGCACAGGCCGTTCAGGAGATGAAGAAATTGGTGCAGCTCCTGCTAGGAAGTGCTGTTCAGGTAGGTTTATTCATTAGAAACATAGAAAATTGACGGCAGAAAAAGACCTCATGGTCCATCTAGTCTGCCCTTATACTATTTCCTGTATTTTATCTTACGATGGGTCTATGTTTATCTCAGGCTGGTTTAAATTCAGTTCCTGTGGATTTACCAACCATGTCTGCTGGAAGTTTGTTCCAAGCATCTACTACTCTTTCAGTCAAATAATATTTTCTCACGTTGCTTCTGATCTTTCCCCCAACTCACCTCCGATTGTGCCCCCTTGTTCTTGTGTTCACTTTCCTATTAAAAACACTTCCCTCCTGAACCTTATTTAACCCTTTCACATATTTAAATGTTTCTATCCTGTCCCTCCTTTCCCTTCTGTCCTCCAGATTATACAGATTGAGTTCATGAAGTCGTTACTGATAAAGTTTTACGCTTAAGACCTTCCACTATTTTTGTAGCCCATCTTTGGACCCATTCAGTTTTATCAATCTCTTTTTGTAGATGAGGTCTCCAGAACTGGACACAGTATTATTCCAAATGGGGTCTCATCAGCACTCTATACAGCGGGATCACAATCTCCCTTTAAAAATTTTAAAATGTAATTTATTTATTAAATTTGTATGCCGCCCATTCCCAGAGGACTCAGGGATTTACAATTTATGGGAATCTTTTATCGGTTTGTCTCAGTGGCACTGAATGATATATTGTGATTTGGAAGAATGTTATTGTTGTTGTTATCTGCAATTGCATCACAGCAGCCAGTTGTTTCGCCAGATTTGGCATTAATTACTCGTTGAGCTCCACCCAGAACCTAGGACTTCGTAATATATTTTGAAATTTATGCGCAGAACCGAGCAATGCAGCTTTCTGCATTTGATTGACAGTGATTTTGCCAATTTTGAGCTGTTTTAGATGCTTTGGGGACAGCGCCCAGTGTTCCAATTGCCACTGGAATTACCGCTACTGGTCTGTGTCATAATCGTTGAATTTTGGTTTTTAAACCCTGGTTTGAATCCAGGATTTAAATCCAGTTTTGATTCTCCTCACCTCTCTTCCTTCGTCAGCGACTGTCCTCCTCCTCTTCTTCTTCGTCCTCCCACCCAAATTCCGAGCTTTTATTTCTTTCCTTTAAAATTTTTTTTTAAATTAAATTTCATAGACAAACATGACATACATAACATGCAACACTTAGTGGAGCTACAGTCGCTCCGCTCAGAGTAGAAGTCATCTTTATATTTAAGCATACAAAAATGAAAAGAAAAAATATTGTCGTTGTTTAACACCGTCTATAAAATATTTAAAAATATCAATTATAAAGTGGTAGATAAGAACACGTCTAAAATATTTCGCAACATATGTAAAAATTTTAAAATTCTAACTTAAATTGAGCTAAAATAAAAGAAAAAAAAGGAAGAAAAAAAGATGGAAGAATAAGGGTAGAAAAAAAAGGAGTTCACATTTATATAGAAATATAGAAACATAGAAGACTGACGGCAGAAAAAGACCTCATGGTCCATCTAGTCTGCCCTTAGACTATTTCCTGTTTTTTATCTTAGGATGGATATATGTTTATCCCAGGCATGTTTAAATTCAGTTCCTGTGGATTTACCAACCACGTCTACTGGAAGTTTGTTCCAAGGATCTACTACTCTTTCAGTGAAATAATATTTTCTCACGTTGCTTTTGGTCTTTCCCCCAACTAACTTCAGATTGTGTCCCCTTGTTCTTGTGTTCACTTTCCTATTAAAAACACTTCCCTCCTGAACCTTATTTAACCGTTTGACATATTTAAATGTTTTGATCATGTCCCCCCTTTTCCTTCTGTCCTCCAGACTATACAGATTGAGTTCATGAAGTCTTTCCTGATACGTTTTATGCTTAAGACCTTCCACCATTCTTGTAGCCCGTCTTTGGACCTGTTCAATTTTGTCAATATCTTTTTGTAGGTGAGGTCTCCAGAATTGAACACAGTATTCCAAATGTGGTCTCACCAGCGCTCTATATAAGGGGATCACAATCTCCCTCTTCCTGCTTGTTATACCTCTAGCTATTCAGCCAAGCATCCTACTTGCTTTTCCTACTGCCCAACCGCACTGCTCACCCATTTTGAGGCTGTCAGAAATCACTACCCCTAAATCCTTCTCTTCTGAAGTTTTTGCTAATACAGAACTGCCAATGCAATACTCAGATTGAGGATTCCTTTCCCCCAAGTGCATTATTATACATTTGGAAACATTAAACTGCAGTTTCCATTGCTTTGACTATTTATCTAGTAAAGCTAAATTATTTACCATATTACAGACCCCTCCAGGAATATCAACCCTATTGCACACTTTAGAGTCACCGGCAAATATGCAAACCTTCCCTACCAAACCTTCCCCTATGTCACTCACAAACATATTAAAAAGAATAGGACCCAGAACAGACCCTTGTGGCACACCGCTTGTAACCTGTCTCTGCTCAGAATACTCGCCATTAACAATAACTCTCTGATGTCTATGCTTCAGCCAGCTTGAAATCCACTGAACTATATTGTGAATAATCATCATCTACTACAATATAACTACTAAATGCTGATATATTTAAAGTAAAATAACAATAAAATTATCTCTTTTTCTTTGTATCCCACCAAATATGTACCTTTTGCCAAACATCATAGAATTCTGATTCTTCTTGGTTATTTAACCTTCTCGTCATCATATCTAATTCAGCACATTTATTTCTTTCCTAATGGGTTTGCACGCATCGTTTGCTTTTACATTGATTCCTATGAGATAAATTGCTTCTACTTAAGAGCCTGGTCACGGAACGAATTAAGTTCTTAAGTAGAGGGACCACTGTATTTTGTGATTTTTGTGTGTTCCTTTCCATCGACCTTGCTATCCCCTGGTACTGCGATGTCAACAGTCACCTTGTTTTTGTCAACCAGCATAATGTGAGCCGCCCCGAGTCTTCGGAGAGGGGCGGCATACAAATCCAAGTAATAAATAAATAAATAAATAAAAATGTATGGTGTTGTTATGCAAAAATCCCACATGATCTTGACCAACTGATTATCAGCGACTCTTTCAACCTTGTGTTCCTACCAGTGTGTAATAGTATGGATGTTGTAGTTGTTGCATAAATCCCAATGGAACATTTGCGCAACAGAGTTGCGCTGTAATTTGTAATAGAGTCTGTGTGATTTTTTTGGCAGCAGCTGAGCACATGGTCTACCGTTTCATCAGCTTCCTTGCACAATCTGCCTTTAGCATCATTTGAGGATTTATCCATTTTGGCCTTTATGGCATTTGTGCGAATTGCCTGTTCTTGTGCAGCCAGGATCAGTGATTCTGTCTCTTTCTTTAACCATAACAAAAAAAAATTTCACTGTCCACTTTTGTCTTTTATTTTTTCCAGAAATTGGCCATGGAATGCTTTATTTTGCCAACTCTCCATTCTTGGTTTTATCACTTTTTTTTCTGTATTCTTATTTCGTCTGTTGGGTCTTTAATAGATTTTTGTTCTTTACTTTAATTAAATGTTCTTGACTTTCTTTCAAATAATCTGTCACCACATGTCTTATCCAACTGTTTGCTTTATTTGTTTTTTTTAATTATTATTGTTGTTGTTGTTGTTTTGTTATTGTTGTTATTTACAGTTGTATCACAGCGGGTACTGGTTTCGCTGGATATTGCATTAAATACTAGTTGAGCCCCACCCACATCACCATCAATAATAAAAACAACAATAACAATAACAATATAATAATAATAATAATAATAATAATAATAATAATAATAATGGACAGTTCTTGGAGAAGATTGAAGGCAAAGTGGATAAAGAAAAGACCTGCTCATGGCTTACAAGTGGAACACTCAAAAAGGAGACAGAAGGACTAATACTGGCCGCACAAGAACAGGCCATTAGAACAAATGCTGTCAACGCCAGAATTGAAAAATCAACAGACGATCCAAAGTGCAGACTCTGTAAAGAAACAGATGAAACAATCGATCACATACTCAGCTGCTGCAAAAAGATCGCACAGACTGACTACAAGCATAGACATGATGCTGTGGCACAGATGATCCACTGGAACTTGTGCCGGAACTACCATTTACCAGTGGCAAAGAACTGGTGGGATCCTAAGCCTGAAAAAGTGGTCGAAAATGAGCAAGCAAAACTACTGTGGGACTTCCGACTTCAGACTGACCGAATTCTGAAGCATAACACACCAGACACTGTGATCGTGGAGAAAAAGAAAGTATGGATCATCGACATCGCAATCCCAGGAGACAGCAGAATTGAGGAGAAGCAGCTAGAGAAATGAGTGAAATACGAAGATCTAAAAATCGAGCTGCAACGACTCTGGCATAAGCCCGTGAAAGTGGTCCCAGTGGTACTTGGCACACTGGGTGCAGTGCCAAAGGATCTCAGCGGACATTTGAAAACCATCGGAATTGACAAAATCTCCATCTGTCAATTGCAAAAGGCCGCTTGACTGGGATCAGCAAACATAATTTGCCGCTACATCACGCAATCCTAGCTGCTTGGGAAGCGACTGACTGGTGATGAAATACAAAATCCAGCACAGTGATCTCGTTTGCTGTGTTGTACTGACATAATAATAATAATAATAATAATAATAATAATAATAATAATAATAATAATAATAATAATAATAATAATAATAATAGTATGTCAGTACAACACTACAAACGAGATCACTACAATAAATACAATAGCACAATAGATTATTTGGACTAGACTTGTTCTAAACCTATTTCTCTGCAATAAAACATAACTTCCTCCAACTCAGTTCCAGATTCCTAGATAATCTCATTAAATAAGTTTCTTGCATTTTGTTTTTAGATCTGTATTTTTATGGTTAATGATTTCTTTTTTTTAAAAAAAGAGAGAGAAGTTGTTGACTATTTTCTTTGAACTTCCAATAGTGTGAACAGCGAGACGTGTTCATTGGTCGGATCCGGTTGCTGGACATTAGTGTACAAGCTGCTTTGGCTTCTGCTATCAAAGAGGTAAATGATAAGACATTTAAATTTAAATAAATTTAATTTTTTTTAAATTTAAAGAAATTTAAATATTTCCATCTCCAACTGAAAGGGATAAATGAAAATGTTTTTAAATGTTTCAGTGGGTAAACTGCCCAGAGTTGTAATATGCAAATAATAATAATAATAATAATAATAATAATAATAATAATAATAATAATAATAATAATAATACAGTAATAATAATAATAGTAATCATAATAAAAACATTTGGAGCATCACTTGAACGCCATTGGCATTGACGAAATCCCCATTGGTCAATTGCAAAAGTTGAATAAAATGCATGTGGCTCAACAGGGAAGAATTAAGATGGTCGAAATGTGGAAACTGCAGTTAGTCGCTTAGTTCTAGCGTGAATTGTGGCTGACTCGCTGTTTCATACAATCTTCTATTGTTACTGCGGCAAAAGGAGAAGAAAGTGGCTTTTTCTATGCGCATCCTGTTAATTATTCCTCCCCTGCAGCTGGAAGTGTCTTTGCTGCGGTTGGAAAGTGTATATATGGATAAACAAGAAGAAATATTAAAATAATGAATAAATAAATAAGAGAATTATATTAGCAGTGATATGATTTAAGATTTACGTTAGAAATAGCATTGATGTGATTTAAGAGTTATGTTAGAACTAGTTTATGTATGAAAATTTATTATATAAGGTAAAACAAATTTCTTCTTTTCATTTAAAGTAATAAGTTTGAATTTAAGTATTTTTTGAATGTATTCTTTTTCTGTATTGAAATTTTACTTCAAAAATAAGCGGGGAAGATATAACCCCACTTTTATGTTAAATGTATGTGTGTCAGTTTTGTCCATTTTAAGAAAATTAATAAAAATATATTGGGAAAAAAAAAGGAAAGCAAGAATTACCGGCGAGATGCAAAAGAGAAAATTGAGGTTCTAGGTCCCAAAGGAGCTTTTTCCAAAAGGCAACTGGGCTTTTTTTGGTGGGGAGGGGGAGTTCCTCCCCTTGAAAACTTTTCTTTATTTTGTATTGGCCAAAGGGTGATTGGACAGACGAGGGAATTTGTCTCCAGCTCAAAAGCTCTCAGTGTACATACACAGTGCAAACTCGACTGCAGAAAATACGACTGCAACAACAGAGTGGTCAACGTCTGGAATTCACTACCCAACTCTGCGGTTTCTTCCCCAAACCCCAAAAATTTTAAGTAGACAGATAGACTGTCTACTGTGGACCTCACCCCATTTCTAAGAGGTCTGTAAGGGTGTGTGCAGAAGCCCACCAGTTGCCTACCGTCCCTGTCTTACTGTCCTATTGTCCTCATTTATCAGTACAGTGGATACCTCTACCTACAAACGCCTCTACTTACGAACTTTTCTAGATAAGAACCGGGTGTTCCAAGATTTTTTTGCCTCTTCTCAAGAACCATTTTTCCACTTACAAACCCGAGCCTCCCAAACTGTAACCGGAAAAGGCAGGGAGAAGCCTCCGTGGGGACTCTCCGGGAATCTTCTGGGAGGAAACAGGACCGGAAAAGGGAGGGAGAAGCCTCCGTGGGGCCTCTCTAGGAATCTCCTGGGAGGAAACATGGCTGGAAAAGGCAGGGAGAAGCCTCCGTGGGGCCTCTCTAGGAATCTCCTGGGAGGAAACAGGACCGGAAAAGGCAGGGAGAAGCCTCCGTGGGGCCTCTTGAGGAATCTCCTGGGAGGAAACAGGGCTTCCACCCTCCCTGTGGTTTCCCCAATGGCACACATTATTTGCTTTTACATTGACTCCTATGGGAAAAATTGCTTCTTCTTACAAACTTTTTCTACTTAAGAACCTGGTCACTGAACGAATTAAGTTCATAAGTAGAGGGACCACTGAACTTACTTTGCTGATGCTTATGTTTATGCCTCTACCTGCTATCTTGTACATATTTGACAAAAAAAATAATTATTAAATATACAAACAAAGGCGGCAATCACCGATTTGCATCGGTTCACACCAACCGGTAGTAGCGACCTGCGTGTGAGTTGGCCAGCCCCAGCGCTATGCCATGTTGCTTTCCAGGTCAGCCAGGAACCGGAAAATGTCCTGGGCTTGGAGTGGAGAGAGATGGACCCATCCAGCATGCAACAGCTCCTGTGGGACCTTGGGGCCCGAGTTCAAAAGCTGGTGGCCGAGCGAGATGCAGGAGTGGAGGTAAGATACACAACAATGGCAAGGGGGACCTTCATCTCACCAGGTCCACCTGTGCGGCGATTGGATCAGATCAGACCCCAGCTTTGGTACAGCCAATGCCGGCCTTGCGAGGTAGGCCAGGCCATAAACACAACCATGAATGTAAGCTCTGTCTTAGGAGTAGTCTTCTATTTATGACCACAATTGGATAGGAATTATTGTTCCTAACCAAGGGGGTTGTTAAAAGAGACAGCCGTGATTTTTGCAACCTTTACAACATTGTTGAAGGGGAGGGGAGGGAAGGAGAAAGCAAAAGGGGAAGGAAAGGAGGAAGGGAAGGAGAAAGGGAAGGAAAAAGGGAAGAGAAGGAAAATGAAAGGATCAAGGGAAGAGGGGAAGGGAAGAGAAGGAGAAAGGAAAGGAAAATGAAAGGAGAAAAGGAAAGAAAGGAAAGGAAAAGAAAAGGAGAAAGGAGAAGGAAGGGAAAGAGAAAGGGAAGGAAAATGAAAGGATCAAGGAAAGAGGGAAGGAAGGGAAGGAGAAAGGAAAGGAAAAGAAAAGGAGAAAAGGAAGGAAAGGAAAAGAAAAGGAGAAAAGGAAGGAAAGGAAAGGAAAAAAAACGAGAAAGGGGAAGGAAGGGAAGAGAAGGAGAAAGGAAAGGAAAACGAAAGGAGGAAAGGAAAAGACAAGGAGAAAGGAGAAGGAAGGGAAAAAGAAAGGGAAGGAGGAAGGGAAGGAAAAGAGAAAGGAAAGGAGAAAAGCAAGGGAAGGAAAAGGGAAAGGAAAGGACTTTTTTCAGTGCTGCTGTAAGTTTGAATGGTCATTAAATGAGTGGTTGTAAGTCGAGCTCTATCAGTATGAGAAAAAGCCCTTGGAATAATTCCCATCATTACTTGTGGTCCTTTCGGGAGGCCTCAGAGGGAGGGCGACCATCTCTGCACTTTCAACCTCATTTTTAAAAAAAATTCTTCCTCCTTGCACAGCAATTGTGGGAGCTGCAGCAGAAACAGGGACCCCCCTTGGTGGCCCAGCTGGAGAGTAGCCAGACCCATCTTGGGGTTCAGCTTGCCGAACGTCAAGCCCATGTGCGGCATCTACAAAGCGAGCTGTGAGTTGGGTGGGCTGAAGTGGGGATCAGTGATGCTCTGAGGATGGGGGGGGGTTGGGGTGAACAATTCAGAAGCCCCTTCCTTCCTTCCTTCCTTCCTTCTTTCCTTCGTTCCTTCCTTCCCTCCTTCATTCATTCATTCATTCCTTTCTAACACAAATTCCTTCTCTCTCTCTCTCTCTCTTCCTCCTTTCTTCATTCCTTTTTCACACAAATTCCATCCCTCCCTCCATTCCTCACACAAATTCCTTCTTCTCTCTCTCTCTTTCTCTCTCTTCCTTCTTCCTTCCTTCCTACCTTTCTCACACAAATTTCCACCATCCCTCCCTTCTTTTCTCACACAAATTCCTCCCTTTCTCACTCAAATTCCTTCCTTTCTTTCTCTTTCTTTCTCTCTCTCTTTCTCTCTTCCTCCTTCTTCACACAAATTTCCTCCCTCCCTCCCTCCCTTCCTTTCTCAAACAAATTCATTTCTTTCTCTCTCTTTCTTTCTTTCTCTCTCTTCCTCCTTCCTTCCACACTCAAATTTATTCCTTCCCTTCCTTCCTTCCTTCCTTCCTTCCTTCTTTACACAAATTCCCTTTCTTTCTTTCTTTCTTTCTTTCTTTCTTTCTCTCTCTTTCTTTCTCTTTCCTCCTCTCCCCTTTCCAACAGAAATTCACTCATTCCCTTCCTTGTTTCCTCTCTTCTTTCTCTTCTCTTTTTTGAGTCTCCCTCTCTGTCGCCTCTCACCCCCTCCCATCAGACCTGACTTTCCAATCTCTTCTTTCAGGGAGAGGAAGATGGAGGAACTGCTGGATCAACAAGAAGAATCCAGGAATTTGGAGCAACAGCTGCGAAAGATTCAACAAGAGGTGATTTTCTCACCCTAAGCAAAGCCTCACCCACAACAGGCCTCCTTGGCCTGACTTTAGAAAGCTTGGGTTTAAATGATTGGTCTGTAGGTTGAGGAGACCTTGGGAGATGATGAAGACTCAGAGCCAAGGGGGAAAAATTGGATAAGAGGCAACTGAGCCCTCGGCTGCATAATGGGTGCCGAAAGAGGTTCAGGAGGGACCCTCCCTAGTCTCTCAGGCTGTACAGGATATAGATGTGAGAAAGTATAGTGGTACCTCTACTTATGAACTTATTTCGTTCCCTGACCAGGTTCTTAAGTAGAAAAGTTTGTAAGAAGAAGCAATTTTCCCCCTTAGGAATCAATGTAAAAGCAAATGTGTGCAATTGTGGAAACCATAGGGGGGTGGAGGCCCTGTTTCCTCCCAGGAGATTCCTAGAGAGGCCCCATGGAGGCTTCTCTCTGCCTTTTCCGGCCCTGCTTCCTCCCAGGAGATTCCTAGAGAGGCCCCACAGAGGCTTCTCCCTGCCTTTTCCGGTCCTGTTTCCTCCCAGGAGATTCCTAGAGAGGCCCCACGGAGGCTTCTCCCTGCCTTTTCCAGCCCTGTTTCCTCCCAGGAGATTCCTAGAGAGGCCCCACGGAGGCTTCTCCCTGCCTTTTCCAGCCCTGTTTCCTCCCAGGAGATTCCTAGAGAGGCCCCACGGAGGCTTCTCCCCACCTTTTCCGGTCCTGTTTCCTCCCAGGAGATTCCCAGAGAGGCCCCACGGAGGCTTCTCCCTGCCTTTTCCAGCCCTGTTTCCTCCCAGGAGATTCCTAGAGAGGCCCCACGGAGGCTTCTCCCTGCCTTTTCCAGTCCTGTTTCCTCCCAGGAGATTCCTAGAGAGGCCCCACGGAGGCTTCTCCCTGCCTTTTCCAGCTCCGTTTCCTCCCAGGAGATTTCTAGAGAGGCCCCACGGAGGCTTCTCCCCACCTTTTCCGGTTACAGTTTCGGAGGCTCGGGTTTGTAAGTGGAAAATAGTTCTTGAGAAGAGGCAAAAAAGACTTGAACACCCGGTTCCTATCTAGAAAAGTTCGTAAGTAGAGATGTTCTTAGGTTAGAGGTACCACTGTATGTGAGAAAGACCTTGATGGATGCCATGGGAAGGGTCAAGTAAGAGACAAATGAGCCCTCAGCTACCTATTGGGTGGAGAAAAAGAATTAAATTCCCTAGTTTCTCAGGCTGTAAAGGAGACAGTTGGATATTTGTACTTTCAGATGTGCTACATTCTATTAATGTAGCTTTAGGCAACTGGTGGATAAGAGTCAGCTTAGCCCTCAGCTGTATAACAGGTGGAGAAAGCCACGCAGAAGGGGCCCACCCTAGTTTCTCAGGATGTAAAGATGAAGGGAGATATACGTACTTACAGACTTACAAGATTTTATTAATGCCACCTAACAATAAAGCAAATCTGATCCCCTTTCAAGGCTAACGATTATACACTGCTCAAAAATAATAATAAAAGGAACACTTAAACAACACAATGTAACTCCACATAATCAAAACTTCTGTGAAATCAAACTTCTGTCCACTTAGGAAGCAACACTGATTGACAATCAATTTCACACGGCTGTTGTGCACATTCAACTTTGTACAGAACAAAGTATCCAATGAGAATATTTCATTCATTCAGATCTAGGATGGTTCTTTGACTGTTCCCTTTATTTTTTTTGAGCAGTATAGTTAGTCCTCAACTTACAACCATTCCTTCAGTGACCGTTTAAGTTACAACCGCACTGAGAAATGTGACTTATAACCGTTTTTCATGAATTGGGCTTGGGCAGCATCCCCCAGGATCTGTTGACTGTTTTTTTAAATTAATGGGTTTTTAGTTTATATTTTTAACTATTAGATTTGTATACGTATTGTTTGCATGTTGTGATCTGGAGAAGGGCGGCATACAAGTCTAATAAATATTATTATTATTATTATTATTATTGTTATTATTATTATTATTAATAATAATAATAACAATAACAACAAAACAACAACAACAACAATAATAATAATAATAATAATAATAATAATAATAATAATAATATGACCAAAATCCAAATGCTTGGCAACTGGCTCCAATTTATGACGGTCATAGTATCACACGATCCCCTTTTGCGACCTTCGAACAAGCAACATCAATGGGGAAGCGGGATTCCCTTTAATGACCGTGCGAGTAACTAAAGTAATTCCCTTCCCTGGGGGGGAAGAGAGGTCGTAAAACTGAGCAAAACCCACTTAACAAAGGTGTTGCTTAGCCATGGAAATTTTGGGGCCCAATTGTGGCTGTAAGTCGAGGACCAACTTGCGGGGCGATAATTAGCAGAACAACCAAGACGATGCCGGAAGGACAGGCGTGTCCTGACCTCATTGACACCATTGGGATGATGTAATCTATAGTTTGCTCCTTCTTACCGAGAACCGCAACTTGGCAGGCCAGGCGCGCCAGGCCAGGCTATACCAGGATGAACTGGACACCCTGAAAGAGAAGACGTTGCGGGCGGAGCGGCTTCAGTCGGAGCTGGCGGTCCTGCGCGAAAGGATCCCAGCCTTGGAACGATGCCGGGCGCAGCTCAAGGTGACCGTCATTTAATTTCAGATTAACCCGGAAATACACGACAGAGGGTAAACAGAATTTTACAAATTTGAAACAAAGGGTGCAATTGGCTGGAACATAAAAGTAAATCTAAATAATCAGTTATAGGAAAAAAAGATGATAGGCTAAATAGATTTCGATAAGATGTTAGCTATTATAGAAACATAGAAGACTGACGGCAGAAAAAGACCTCCTGGTCCATCTAGTCTGCCCTTATACTATTTCCTGTATTTTATCTTAGGATGGATATATGTTTATCCCAGGCATCTTTAAATTCAGTCACTGTGGATTTACCAACCACGTCTGCTGGAAGTTTGTTCCAAGGATCTACTACTCTTTCAGTGAAATAATATTTCCTCACGTTGCTTTTGATCTTTCCCCCAACTAACTTCAGATTGTGCCCCCCTTGTTCTTGTGTTCACTTTCCTATTAAAAACACTTCCCTCCTGGACCTTATTTAACCCTTTGACATATTTAAATGTTTCGATCATGTCCCCCCTTTTCCTTCTGTCCTCCAGACTATACAGATTGAGTTCATGAAGTCTTTCCTGATACGTTTTATGCTTAAGACCTTCCACCATTCTTGTAGCCCGTCAGATTGAGGATTCCTTTTCCCCAAGTGCATTATTTTACATTTGGAAACATTAAACTGCAGTTTCCATTGCTTTGACCATTTATCTAGTAAAGCTAAATCATTTACCATATTACAGACCCCTCCAGGAATATCAACCCTATTGCACACTTTAGAGTCATCGGCAAATAGGCAAATTAAGAAGATCGTAAGAGGTTGGACCTAGGAAATATATGATTATATATATATATATTAATGAATAAGTGATATAAAAACATAGAAGGTACATTGATACGATATGCTGTTAAATGAATATCTTACTGTTTATGTTTTGTTATATTATGTAATGATTGTGTCATGTGTTGTGGGTTTTTTTGAATGTCTGATTTGAACATATGCATATTTTTATTTAAATGTTGTTTTTAAAACTGCTTAATATAAATTATTTTTAAAAAAAGAAAGAAGAGAAATTAACCCTTGAGATGGGTAACAATATAAAATTCTATTTTTTTAAAAATGGGATTATTTACAAGAAACCCTAACAGACCACTAACATTTAGGTTTAGGTTTAGAAAGCTTAGAACGTCGCTTTAAACACGACCTAAACGTAGCCCATAAAATCATCTGCTACAACGTCCTTCCCGTCAATGACTACTTCGGCCTCAACCACAACAACCCACGAGCACACAACAGATACAAACTTAAAAAGTAAACCGCTCCAAACTCGCCTGCAGGAAATACGACTTTAGTAACCGAGTAGTCGATGCATGGAACTCACTGCCAGACTCTGTAGTATCATCACCTAACCCCAAAAACTTTATCCTTAGACTGTCCACTGTTGACCTCTCCTGATTCCTAAGAGGTCAGTAAGGGGTGTGCATAAGTGCACCAGCGTGCCCTCCGTCCCCTGTCCTAAGGTTTCTCTCTTACTAGTATCATGTACATGAGCCAGGGTGGCGCAGCAGGTAGAGTGCTGTACTGCAGGCCACTGAAGCTGACTTGTAAATCAGCAGTTCAAATCTCATCACCGGCTCAAGGTTGACTCAGCCTTCCATCCTTCCGAGGTGGGTAAAATGAGGACCCGGATTGTGGGGGCAATAGGCTGGCTCTGTTAAAAAGTGCTATGGCTAACATGTTGTAAGCCGCCCTGAGTCTAAGGAGAAGGACGGCACAAAAATCGAATAAATAAATAAAATAAACTTTGTTATGAGGCCAGAACAAGGCCAAACTAGATCTATCTTAGTTCTCCCTTAATTTTCAAATTCAGCAAAAACATGTTAAACATTGTTATATCTTTGTACACTAATCCCTCGCTACTTTGCAGTTCATCTTTTGCGGATTCGCTACTTCACGGGTTTTCAAAGGGGGCTTACATCCATTAAATCCGTTGAAAATTTTAAATCCATTAAAAATTCATAAAATCCTTCTACAGTACTACTGTACTCTATTAAAGAAACTGATAGTATATTACATGTAGTTCCAGCTGAGAAACATTATAGAATGACTGTTTCATGCAAAGGGTGGGTTTTAAAAGTCCAAATACTTGTTAAATACATAAAAAAATATCTTTCCTCTACTTCACGGAAATTCATTTTTCACGAGTGGTCTTAGAACGAGGGATCACTGTATACGACCAATACGTACTTGACAAAATAAATAAACTAATTAAAATAAATACTTTCTTGGGGGATAAAGACAAGGGGAAGAGGGGAAAATGGACATTGAGACTTATAAAATTGAGGCTTGTAAAATTCCGCTCCTGTGGGAACAGCTTTTAGAAACGGGGAAAATAGGCAGGGGATAAATAGATAAGATAAGAGGCAGCTGAGCCCGCAGAATAATAGAGTTGGACTCTAGTGTTGTTATTATTGTAGAATCTGATGGAAGAGAGCCAAGGCCGGGCCTTAAATAAGTTCCTTTTGATTCTCAGGAAGAGCGCGAGTTCTCCAAGGCATTGTTGGAGGCAAAAGCCATGATGGAGGAAGAATTAGATGCCGCTTACACCCGCGGCCAGCGCCTGAGCCAAACCGAGAAAGAAAACCTTCGCCTGCAGAACCACATGAACCAGATCCAAGAGGTACGGTTGAAAAAGATGGCGGTTCCTTCTCCGCCATTTTGTTTTCATTCCCAACACTCCTTTTGGGCCCTAAGCTTGAGATTTGGGGGCTGTTTAGGCTATGGGGGAGAAGGGACCCACCCGATGGTTGGAAAAAAACACAGTTGGAGAATTTGTGGGCTGTTTATAGTATTTATTTGGGAGTGGCATGGTGGGCTAGTTCAATCCTAGGCAGAGGAGATATTTCTCTCTCTGGGCACAATGAGAATAGATCTGCTGACTAAAACTCCACACTGGCAACAGGAAAAGCAATGGGCCAGTAAAACGCTCTTCTATCTCCATTCAGTTGCCCAGAATCTACCCCGCAAGGGATTACGGGGGTTGTTAAATGATGACGATGATAGTTGTCTTATGCTTTTGAAGGGCACACAATTCTTGTTTAATAAAATCAAAACACCAGAAGGGTTGTTTGCGCTCTGCATCTGGGAAAGAAGTCCTTTGAAGAAAGGAATTAATGTTTTAATTTCCTGGGCAATTAAAAGAGGGACGGGAAAGGGACACTTTTGCCTCCTCCTTCACTAAGAAGGTTATTCAAGTTGGCTGGATAGAAAAGCTTTACACAACCTTGGCCTTAACTTACACACTTAAGACATGTGTTTTAAAAGGAAATCAGCTGTGGAGTTTTTTTTCACCTCTGCTTTGAAACTGACTAGATCTGGTTGGGAAACTGACTAGATCAGATTGTGAAATTGACAAACTCAGGTAGTGAAATTGACTAGATCAGATTGTGAAATTGCCCAGAGAACCACTGTTGGATTTAATGGAATTTACAGTCCAATTTGCTGCATAAACAGGTGTAACTGTGATTGTCTCGCCTTGTGGTACAATTCTCCTTTTTTTTAAAAACCATAAATTAATATACTGTATAGAAGTTGTTGTGGTTAGCTCTGGCCCAGCTCCTGCCCCAAGGACTGTGGATGTGGGGGAGACATCCATATGCTGCAGGCCTGTTTTGCCCCCGGTGGAATCTGCTGATGAAGGCTCCTCTGACCAAGAAGACAGGAGTGACAGGGAGGAGGAGAGTGGGGCAGACAGCTCAGAAGGAGATCAATTATCTCTCTCCTCCTTGGATTCGGAACAAGAGTTAATGATACAGCCACGCATGCGGAGAGCGATGCATAGGCAGCAACAACTGAGAGATTATTATCAAAGAAAATGAGGCCACCTGTGGTTGGGTGGGGCTGTGGTCATTAGTGAGGCTGCTATAAATAGCAGCCTGTGGGTTTGGCCATTGTGGAGGATTATGTGATCGTTGTGTTTCGTGACTGCTTCACTGACTTTGACCTTTTGTGTGCTGATTTTTCCCCGCTTTGAAACTTAACCAAAGTGTGTTTCACTTTGTGAAAGAAGAAGGACTGTGAATTGCCTCACAGCTGCAAGCTAAGTATCACAGAACTGATAAGGGACTTGTACCAATTACCAGTTTGTTTGGAGACGAGTGCTCTTTGCTACACCAAAAGAGGGCTTGGTTTAAGTGAATTTTCATTATAAAGACAAGTGTTTTGAATTTTCAAACATCTGTGTGTGTCTGAAATTTGTACCTGTGAATTTTTGGGAGGAGTCTACCAGGGAGCCCGACAGAACAGAAGTGAATAGATCTTTTGAAGCTGTCTCTTACCCTGCTGTCTGAATTAGATGATCAAGGCTTTTTGCAATTTTGTTTTTTCTTTTTGGGGGTTCCTAGATGGAAAAATGCATGGAGGCAAAACCTTGCAATTTCTCAAGGCCTCCACGAATTTTGCAATGTCTTACGTTCTCCACCTTTGAGTCTGGTTCAAAGCGAAGAGAAGGGGCTGAGAATCAGAGGGGGGGGGGAAACAGGGGAATGATTGGGGTTACAAATTTCAAACCCCTCAGGAACGGGAGCAACTTTCTTACCAATCGGGGGAACTTTTGAAAGAAAACCTGCTCTTGAAAAGGCAGCTGCAAGAAACCTCGAAGAATTCCCCGAGGGAATCGTGGTCTGAATATTCTCACCTGCATGCAAAAGGTGAGTTTACCTTCCCCGATATTCATTTATCTTCTCCCAGATCACCTGGCTTTCTTTACATATTTTCAAGCTTTGGATTCCCCAGAGCATGAAGCCTGGGCAGGTTAGGATATTATTATTATTATTATTATTATTATTATTATTATTATTATTATTTTATTAGATTTGTATGCCGCCCCTCTCCGAGGACTCGGAGCAACTCACAATACAGCGTTCCCTCGATTTTCGCGGGTTCAAACTTCGCGAATAGCCTATACCACGGTTTGTCAAAAAAATATTAATTAAAAAATACTTCGCGGGTTTTTTTCCTATACCACGCTTTTTCCTGCCTGATGACATCATAC
The DNA here is from genome assembly GCF_031021105.1 of Erythrolamprus reginae. NCBI lineage: Eukaryota > Metazoa > Chordata > Lepidosauria > Squamata > Dipsadidae > Erythrolamprus > Erythrolamprus reginae. The sequence goes on along the minus strand of NC_091962.1, from coordinate 10,255,748 downwards.
GTCATTGCCAAACTAATAATTTTTGCAAATAAAGAAAAATAATAATTATTGTTAATAAATAATTATGTTTATAAGTATCAGGATCACTAAGTGTCTTATTCAATGGTGAGTACCAGTAATAATGGTGAGCAAATGGTTAAGGGAATGGGAATGGGAAATTCGACTTTCGCGGGCGGTCTCAGAACGCATCCCCCGCGGAAATCGAGGGAACACTGTATCACAAATCCAATATGTTAAAAAAGCACATAAAAAACCCATTATTAAACCATACAAACTCAGTCATACCATACACAAATCTACCATAGCCTAGGGGTAACTCAGTTACCCCATGCCTGGCGACATAGGTGGGTTTTAAGTAGCTTACGAAAGGCAAGGAGGGTGGCGGCGGTTCCAATCTCCAAGTGGAGTTGATTCCAGAGGGCCGGGGCTGTCACAGAGAAGGCTCTTCCCCTGGGTCCCACCAGACGACATTGTTTAGTCGACGAGACCCAGAGAAGGCCGACTCTGTGGAGCCTTATCAGTCGCTGGGATTCGTGCGGCATATATTTATATGTGTGTGTGTAACATATTTTTGCTGGTAGTGAAAAGGGAGACTGGTATAGATCTATTTCAAGCTTACTTTGCTCTCATCAGCTGGCCATATCCTTACCAGGATTTGAACCTGGGCAGTCTTCCTGTAATATATATTACAGCAGTAGCTTTAATAAATACAGTACAGCATATTATTTTATTTTAATTATTTCAATTATTTTGTTTGTTTGTTTGTTTGTTTATTGGATTTGTATGCCGCCTCTCTCCGAGGACTTTATAATTAATATAACTATATTATATTAAATATATATATATAGATATACAAGGCAAAGGTTGCAGGTTCAAGTCCCAGTGGGTATGGCTAGCTGATGAGGCCAAAATAAGACCGAAATAGATCTATCCTAGTCTCCCTTAATTTTCAAATTCAGCCAAAAAAACATGTGACACACACACACACACACACACACACACACACACACAGATATATATATCTGGCACCTCTACTTAAGAAATTAATTCGTGACCAGGTTCTTAAGTAGAAAAGTTTGTAAGTAGAAGCAATTTTTCCCATAGGAATTAATGTAAAAGCAAATAATGTGTGCAAACCCATTAGGAAAGAAATAAAAGCTCGGAATTTGGGTGGGAGGAGGAGGAGGAAGAAGAAGAGGAGGACAGTCGCTGACGAAGGAAGAAGGTGAGGTGAAGGGAATCAAAAAAATCCAAAACTTTAAGGCTTAAAAAAAAAAAGAGGTACTCTGAGACAGTGAGGAGGAGCACGCGCCTCTCATACACCCGGTGCAAGGCTGCCTCCCAGAGTGCACCAGAGAGAGAAACCCAAGGGGAATGGCAGGAAACTGGCTGGGCCTTCGTGCCGCTCTCAAATTTCCTGGGAAAATTTCCCGGGCTCCAGCTCTTAAGTAGAAAATGGTTCTTAAGAAGAGGCAAAAAAATCTTGAATCTAGAAAAGTTCTTAAGTAGAGGCGTTCTTAAGTAGAGGTACCACTGTATATTTATTATTTTATTTTATTTTATAATTATATATACTGTATAATATAATAAAGAATTAATAGAAGAATATATATATATATTCTCTCTCTCCCGGTTGCAGAATTCTCCGAAGCACCCTTTTTGCTGGACTTTGAGATCAAGGAGGCCGATCGATTGTCCGCCCTAGAAAAGGAGAACCGGGAACGGCATAAGACGCAGCTTGGGTTGGGATCAAAGAATACGGAAGTGGAGCTGAAGGCCGCCAACCATGATGGACTGGTATGGAAGAGATAGAGATAGAGAGAGTGCCGTTGGACCAAATTCTATCATTAGGAGATGGGTGTTAGGAACAGGGGAAGAGCCTTCTCTGTGGCGGCCCCGACCCTATGGAACCAACTCCCCCAAGATATCAGAGTTGCCCCCACCCTCCTTGCCTTTCGTAAGCTCTTAAAAACCCACCTCTGTCGTCAGGTATGGGGGAATTGAAATATTCCCTTCCTCTAGGCTTATAAAATTTATGTATGGTATGTCTGTAGGTATAATTGGTTCCTTAAATTGGGGGGTTTTAAATTACTTTTAATATTAGATTTGTTTACATTGCCTTTTTACTGTTGTTAGCCGCCCCGAGTCTGCAGAGAGGGGCGGCATACAAATCTAATGAATGAATGAATGAATGAATGAATGAATGAATGAATGAATAAATAAATAAATAAAAAACAGGGGGAAGAGCTGCAGTCAAAAGAGCAGTCAGATAAGAGAAATCCAGAGTCCAGAGCAGAAATGTAATATGAGGAAGGGTCTCAAGATTTTGACCCTCCCTGGTTCTCCTAGAGGGCAAATACAGGGGGAGGAAAGGTGTTTTTTCAAGAAGCGACGAGATTTTCCAGTTTTTCTTAGAAGACGTTTCGCTTCTCCTCCAAGAAGCTTCCTCAGTTCTGACTGGATAGAGGGGAATACTCCTTGTAGACAGCTCTGGTCATTTGCGTTCTTTTTGAGGGTCATGGAGGCCATTTGGAGGTTTATCTGTAGTGCAAACTACTGTGTGGTGAAAGCTCAGGTGATCCTGAGGTTTATCGGTGTCCTCAGCGTCACTGGAGTGGTGCAAATGGGTGTGGAGAAGGCCCTGAGATAAACCTCCAAGTAGCCTCAACAACTCTCTCAAAGAATGCAAATGACCAAACCAGCTTCTTTTGCGAATCTACCCTGGGTTTTTTTGGGAAATGCGTATCTTATTGGGCAACACATTAAGCAGCTGTTCCAAATTCTGATTTCTGTCCCTCTTAGCCAGAACGGAGGCCCAGCCAGGCAGAAGAGGAGAACGCTGATATTCAAGAACACAAACCATGGATTTTGGCTCCGCAAAAGACCGAAACGGAGGAAGGCCAACCCTCGATTGAGACCTCGGTCACTGAAATGAAGGCTGCCTTGTCCAGCGCTCAGACTCGACTGCGAGAGGCCGAGCAGATGCGCGAGGCCGAGTCGAGACAGACCGCGAGCCTCGAGGAGACGCTAAGGCACCTCCGAGGAGCGTACGCCGAAGCCTGGGAAGAATGCGAGCGGTGGCGCTCGGAGACGGAGCGCCTGGCGGAAGAGATGCAGGCTCTCGAGCGGGAGAAAGAGGCGTTGGAAGCCGGATCGCGGGTTTTGCACGAGGCGGCCACCCAAGCCGAGGTCGACTTAAACCAGGCACAGCAAAGTCTCGAAAAGGAACGTCTTCGGGCCGCCCAGCTAGCCCAGAAACTCCGAGGGAGGGAAGAAGATTTGGACGGAGCACGGCAGGAGCTCCAGAACCTGCAACGGAGCGTAGAACAACACAGGGTCGCCTTGGCTCAGCTGGAGGTCGAGAAAGGAGCCTTGGAAGAGGCGTTGAGCCAAGCGGAGAGCGCCCGGCGGCAAGCGGATAAGGACGGCTGGAGGCTGAAGGCCAAAACTCAGGCGCAAGAGGAGGCCCTGGCTGAGCAGGGACGACACCTGGCCCGGCTGGAGGCTCAAACGCGCCAGCAGGCCGCAGAGCTCACCGGCCTACGAGAGGCTCTCCAAAGCGTCGGGCAGCTGGAACAGGAGAACACGAACTTGAGAAGGCGACTGGAGGACAAAGAGAAAGCAGCCGCCATGCTGGAGTTGGTAAGTCCTCGGTTTATGGCCCCCACTGAGCCCCAGACTTCCCATTGTTAAGAGAGGGAGGGGTTAATTACGTTTGGACCTGGGTTACAAAGGAGTCGCCGCGGTTGTTAATAATAATAATAATAATTCATTAGATTTGTATGCCGCCCCTCTCCGAAGACTCGGGGCGACTCATAACAATAACAAAAACAATATAATAGTAATACAAATCTAATATTTAAAAAAAGTATATATAAAACCCCAACAATTAAAACCATACAACACACACATCCCAAAACATAAAATATAAAAGCCTGGGGGAGGTGTCTCAGTTCCCCCATGCCTGGCGATATAGGTGGGTCTTGAGTAATTTGCGAAAGACAAGGAGGGTGGGGGCCGTTCTAATCTCCGGGGGGAGTTGATTCCAGAGGGCCGGGGCCGCCACAGAGAAGGCTCTTCTCCTGGGGCCCGCCAAACAACATTGTTTTGTCGACGGGACCCGGAGAAGGCCAACTCTGTGGGACCTAATCGGCTGCTGGGATTTGTGCGGTAGAAGGTGGTTCCGGAGATATTCTGGTCCACTGCCATGTTAAGGTAGTAACATGGTTGTTAAGTGGATCGGGCTTGCCCCGTTGGTTGAGGGTCACAGAAAGGGATTGCGGGACACTGCAGCCGTCGTAAATATGAGTTGGTTGGCAAATTTCGATCCCGGGGCCATAGAGATCCCGCAACGGTCGTAAGTCTGAAAAAGCGGTCGTAAGTCTCTTTTGTAATTTTGAATGCTAGCTGAATGAACGGTTGCAAGTGGAGGACTCCCTGGAATGGAGTTGTGGGAGAGTAGATGGTAGGGCCAGGGCCTTTTGCTCACAGGGTGTCCGATTGCGCTGCAGGAGCTGGCGAGAGAGAAGGCCGGGCCCTCCAGAGACAATGCGGCTGAGTCACAAGACCACCTGCGGAAGGAGCTGCGAAATCCTCCGCCGGAGATTGACAGCAGGTCAGCCTGGGCCCAGCATGAAGAGGGGGGGCTGCCAGTTGCTGGGAATGAGGGTGGGGGGCGGCTGAGACTGGACTTAAGGAAATTCTACAGGGATGCAGGCTATAGAGGTCTGGGATGGGAGTTTTGTTCATGGCTTCAGGATGATGGTGTGATCATTCTGTGAACGGCTGGGGAGTTCTGGGAGATGGGAAGGAAGGAAGGTAAGAAGGTAAGAAGGTAGGAAGGAGAAAAGAGAGGGAAAGGAAAGGAATAGAGAAAGAGAAAGGAAAGAGAGACACAGAGAGTGAAGGAAGGAAGGAAAAGAGAGGGAAAGAAAGGAAGAGAAAAAGAAAGAGACAGAGAGGAAGGGGGGAGGAAAAGAGAGTGAAAGGAAGACAAACACAGGGAGGGAGGGAGGGAAAGAAAAGACAGAGGGAAAGAAAGGAAGAGACAGAGAGGGAGGGAAAGAAGGAAAGAAAGAAAAGACAGAGGGAAAGGAAAGGAAGAGAGAAAGTGACACAGAGAGGGAGGAAAGGAAGGAGGGAGGGAGGGAAGGAAAGAAAGGAAAGACAGAAGAAAGGAAGAGAGAAAGAGACACAGAGAGGGAGGAAATGAAGGAAGGAGGGAGGGAGGGAAGGAAGGAAAGAAAGGGAAGACAGAAGAAAGGAAGAGAGAAAGAGACACAGAGAGGAAAGGAAGGAAGGAAGGAAAGAAAAGATAGAGGGAAAGGAAAGGAAGAGAGAAAGAGACACAGAGAGGGAAGGAAGGAAGGAAGGAAAGAAAAGACAGAGGGAAAGGAAGGAAGAGAGAAAGAGACACAGAGAGGAAAGGAAGGAAGGAAGGAAAGGAAAGACAGAGGGAAAGGAAAGGAAGAGAGAAAGAGACACAGAGAGGGAGGAAAGGAAGGAAGGAAAGAAAGAAGAGACAGAGGGAAAGGAAAGGAAGAGAGAGAAAAAAGATGAAGGAAGGAAAGAAAGAGGGAGACTAAGAAGAGAAGGAAAGAAAGACGGAAAGAGAGAGGCTAAGAAAAGGAGGAAGGAAAGAAGGAAGGAAGGAAGGAAAAGCGGGAGGACAATATAAGAAAAAGTGGGGAGGAAAGGAGAGAACAAGGGAGGGGAAGAGGAAATCTGCACCCAAAGCCTATATCTGCATTTATAGACATACAGTATAAACGCTTCCAATGAGACCAAATCCTGAATAGATTCCTGGGCTGATGGGTTCCCTCTGTCTTGGCAGCCAAGCAAAAGCAAGGAGCAGTCGCAAAGCCCGACCCAAGAGTGCCCTCGTTGGGCGGTTTGAGGAACTGCACCTCCCCAAGGAACCACTGCTTCAAACTCAGGTGAGAAAAAAGTACCCAAAAGTTGGTTCCCTTCACATACACACACCTGCAGGGAAATGCGGGTAGTCCTCGACTTACGACAGCCACAAAGCTGCGAAGTTCTGCCACTAAGCGAGACCTTGGTTAAAGGGGAGTTTTGCCGTGTTGGTGTTCTTCTCCAGGCTGAGAATTCGGCTCTCACCGGACGCCTGACCCAACTGGAGTCCCTGGCAAGCAGCCTCGAGACGGTGCTGTCGGGCCTGACGCGGCAAAAGGCAGAAGGCCAGGAAGAGAGCAGGAGACCCCAGCCCCAAAACAACACCTCGCGGGTGAGCTTCTGACAAGGGAAGCCCATGGGAGGAAGGCATTTGGATTCGCTTAATGACTGCACAATTCACTTAACAACCGCACGGATATTTTACTTAACAATTGGGTGCGACTTGCTTAACAACCTTGCAAATAAATTTGAGGGGGTCCTTGGTTTACGGCCACATTTGAGACCAGGATTTCTTTGGCTAAGCCAGGCGGTTCTAACAGCGAGATGAGGCAGCATGTAAATTGTATAAATTAATCGATAAATTTGAAATAAACATATGTACATGCATACATACATAATAGATGGCTGGCTGGCTGGATAGATAGATAGATAGACAGAGAAGGAAGATAGACAAAGAAAGGAAGGAAGGAAGGAAAATGGATGCAGATAGATGAGAAAGAGAGATAGCGATGGATAAATGGAGAGAGATCATTAGATAAATAGAGAGATAATGGATGAAGATAGATAGATAGATAGATAGATAGACAGACAGACAGACAGACAGACAGACAGACAGACAGACAGACAGACAGACAGACACACACACACACACACACACACACACACACATACTTACTGTATATATGTACATACTGTACATACATACATACATACATACATACATACATACATACATACATACATATGGATGGATAGATGGGAGATAGGTAGGTAGGTAGGTAGGTAGGTAGGTAGGTAGGGTAGATAGGTAGACAGACAGAGATGTGATAGAGACAAACAGATAGATATGGATGGGTGGACGGACAGACGGATGAAGATAGATGAGAGAGATTGAGAATGATGGATAAATGGAGATAGATGATTAGATAAATAGAGATATAATGGATGGAAAGAGAAAGGATAGATAGATAGATAGATAGATAGATAGATAGGTAGGTAGGTAGGTAGGTAGGTAGGTAGGTAGGTAGGTAGATAGAATAGATAGATAGAGATGTGATAGATAGATAGATAGATAGATAGATAGATAGATAGATAGATAGATAGATAGATAGATAGATAGATAGATGGATAGATATAGATGGGTGGACGAATAGACGGACGGACAGATGAAGATAGATGAGAGAGATTGAGAGCGATGGATAAATGGAGAGAGATTATTAGATAAATAGAGATAATGGATAGAGAGAGAGGGGGGATAGATGGATGGATGGATAGAGGGAGGGAGCTGATAGATAGATGATAGAAAGAATGAAAATTCATATGCTGCCCATCTCCCAGTTACAACCGCCTTGCTTAGTGACCAGAATACTGGCCCTTATGGTTGACCGTCTATCGTGGCCAGCCTGCATTTGAGCTGCCGCTATCTCTATCCTCTGCTTCGAGAGCTTCCAACTTAAATCTTTTGTCTTTTTGTGACCTGCCTTCACCCCGACCTTCCCAGCGATCCCTTCTGGCCAGGCAGCCGTCCGAAATCCAGCAAAGGTCGGGACGCCACGAAGCCGAAGCTCCGTCGGTCCGGCTGGAACCGGAAGAATGGCGGAGACGTTACGAGCAGCTACGGCTGGATCACGACCGCTTGACGCTGCTCCACCGGCAGCAGGCGGACGAGATGGAGAGAACGCTAAGTGATCAAGCCGGCCTGAAGGCAGCGCTGCGCGGCCTGGAAAAGGAACAGCGGCAACTGGAGAGCAGGTGATTAAATTAATCAATTAATCAATTAATTAATCAAAAATAAAATAAAATAAAATAAAATAAAATAAAATAAAATAAAATAAAATAAAATAAAATAAAATAAAATAAAATAAAATAAAATAAAATAAAATAAAATAATAAAATAAAATAATAAAATAAAATAAAATAAAATAAAATAATAAAATGAAATGAAATGAAATAAAATAAAATAAAATAAAATAAAATAATAAAATAATAAAATAATAAAATAAAGAATAAAAATTAAAAATTTAAAAAAATTTAAAAAAAAATTAAATTAAATTAAATTAAATTAAATTAAATTAAATTAAATTAAATTAAATTAAATTAAATTAAATTAAATTAAATTAAATTAAATTAAATTAAATTAAATTAAATTAAATTAAATTAAATTAAATTAAATTAAATTAATTAAATTAAATTAAATTAAATTAAATTAAATTAAATTTTAATTAATTAGTC